>NW_028128505.1:0-95000 GCF_965231255.1 Vanellus vanellus | reverse complement strand
GTCCAAAAGGTGTGGGGCATTTGAAGGGGTTCCCGGAGGCAGTGAGGACCAGCATGACTTGTCCCCGCTGGGGCCTTTGCTGTGGGAGCAGCGGCTGGACGTTTGCGTTTTTTTGATCCGGAGGCTGCCGAGAGTGCAAAACGGTGGTTTTGAGGATGGAGTCCACAGGAAAACAGAGAGGTCCAAAAGGTGTGGGGCATTTGAAGGGGTTCCCGGAGGCAGTGAGGACCAGCATGACTTGTCCCCGCTGGGGCCTTTGCTGTGGGAGCAGCGGCTAGACGTTTGCGCTTTTTGCTCCGGAGGCTGCCGAGAGTGAAAAACGGTGGTTTTGAGGATGCATTTCACAGGAAAGCAGAGAAGTCCAAAAGGTGTGGGGCATTTGAAGGGGTTCTCGGAGGCAGTGAGGACCAGCATGACTTTTCTCCGCTGGGGCCTTTGCTGTGGGAGCAGCGGCTGGACATTTGCAATTTTTGCTACAGAGACTACCGAGGGTTAATAACGGTGGTTTTGAGGATGGAGTCCACAGGAAAGCAGAGAGGTCCAAAAGGTGTGGGGCATTTGAAGGGGTTCCCGGAGGCAGTGAGGACCAGCATGACTTTTCCCCCCTGAGAACTTTGCTGTGGGAGCAGCGGCTGGACGTTTGCGTTTTTTGCTCCGGACGCTGCCGAGAGTGAAAAACAGTGACTTTTAGTATAGAGTCCACAGGAAAGCAGAGAGGTCCAAAAGGTGTGGGGCATTTGAAGGGGTTCCCGGAGGCAGTGAGGACCAGCATGACTTTTCCCCGCTGGGGCCTTTGCTGTGGGAGCAGCGGCTAGACGTTTGCGTTTTTTGCTCCGGAGGATGCCGAGAGTGAAAAACAGTGGTTTTGAGGATGGAGTCCACAGGAAAACAGAGAGGTCCAAAAGGTGTGGGGCATTTGAAGGGGTTCCCGGAGGCAATGAGGACCAGCATGACTTTTCCCCCCTGAGACCTTTGATGTGGGAGCAGCGGCTGGACGTTTGCGTTTTTCGCTACAGAGACTACCGAGGGTTAATAACGGTGGTTTTGAGGATGGATTCCACAGGAAAGCAGAGAGGTCCAAAAGGTGTGGGGCATTTGAAGGGGTTCCCGGAGGCAGTGAGGACCAGCATGACTTTTCCCCGCTGGGGCCTTTCCTGTGGGACCAGCGGCTGGACGTTTGCGTTTTTTGCTCCAGAGGCTGCAGAGAGTTAAAAACAGTGGTTTTGAGGATGGAGTCCACAGGAAAGCAGAGAGGTCCAAAAGGTGTGGGGCATTTGAAGGGGTTCCCGGAGGCAGTGAGGACCAGCATGACTTGTCCCCGCTGGGGCCTTTGCTGTGGGAGCAGCGGCTGGACATTTGCGTTTTTTCTCCGGAGGCTGCAGAGAGTGCAAAACGGTGGTTTTGAGGATGGAGTCCACAGGAAAACAGAGAGGTCCAAAAGGTGTGGGGCATTTGAAGGGGTTCCCGGAGGCAGTGAGGACCAGCATGACTTTTACCTGCTGGGGCCTTTGCTGTGGGAGCAGCGGCTGGACGTTTGCGTTTTTTGCTACAGAGACTACCGAGGGTTAATAACCGTGGTTTTGAGGATGGTTTCCACAGGAAAGCAGGGAGGTCCAAAAGGTGTGGGGCATTTGAAGGGGTTCCCGGAGGCAGTGAGGACCAGCATGACTTTTCCCCGCTGGGGCCTTCGCTGTGGGAGGAGCGGCTGGACGTTTGCGTTTTTTGCTCTGGAGGCTGCCGAGAGTGAAAAACGGTGGTTTTGAGGATGGAGTCCACAGGAAAACAGAGAGGTCCAAAAGGTGTGGGGCATTTGAAGGGGTTCCCGGAGGTAGTGAGGACCAGCATGACTTTTCCCCGCTGGGGCCTTTGCTGTGGGACCAGCGGCTGGACGTTTGCGTTTCTTGCTCCGGTCGCTGCCGAGAGTGAAAAACGGTGGTTTTGAGGATGGAGTCCGTAGGGAAGCAGAGAGGGCCCAAGTGTGTGGGGCATATGAAGGGGTTCTCGGAGGCAGTGAGGACCAGCATGACTTTTCTGCCTTGGAACGTTTGCTGTGGGAGCAGCGGCTGGACGTTTGCGTTTTTTGCTCCGGAGGCTGCCGAGAGTGAAAAACACTGGTTTTGAGGATGGAGTCCAAAGGAAAGCAGAGAGGTCCAAAAGGTGTGGGGCATTTGAAGGGGTTCCCGGAGGCAGTGAGGACCAGCATGACTTTTCCCCCCTGAGTTCTTTGCTGTGGTAGCAGCGGCTGGACGTTTGCGTTTTTTGCTACAGAGACTACCGAGAGTGAAAAACGGTGGTTTTGAGGATGGAGTCCACAGGAAAGCAGAGAGGTCTAAGACGTGTAGGGCATTTGAAGGGGTTCCCGGAGGCAGTGAGGACCAGCATGACTTTTCCCCCCTGAGACCTTTGCTGTGGGAGCAGCAGCTGGACGTTTGCGTTTTTTGATCCAGAGGCTGCCGACAGTGAAAAACGGTGGATTTGAGGATGGAGTCCACAGGAAAGCAGAGAGGTCCAAAAGGTGTGGGGCATTTGAAGGGGTTCCCGGAGGCAGTGAGGACCAGCATGACTTTTCCCCCCTGAGAACTTTGCTGTGGGAGCAGCGGCTGGACGTTTGCGTTTTTTGCTACAGAGACTACCGAGGGTTAATAACGGTGGTTTTGAGGATGGAGTCCACAGGAAAGCAGAGAGGTCTAAGACGTGTAGGGCATTTGAAGGGGTTCCCGGAGGCAGTGAGGACCAGCATGACTTTTCCCCGCTGGGGCCTTTGCTGTGGGAGCAGCGGCTGGACGTTTGTGTTTTTTGCTCCGGACGATGCCGAGAGTGAAAAACAGTGATTTTTAGGATAGAGTCCACAGGAAAGCAGAGAGGCCCAAAAGGTGTGGGGCATTTGAAGGGGTTCCCGGAGGCAGTGAGGACCAGCATGACTTTTCCCCGCTGGGGCCTTTGCTGTGGGAGCAGCAGCTGGATGTTTGCGTTTTTTGCTACAGAGACTACCGAGGGTTAATAACGGTGGTTTTGAGGATGGAGTCCACAGGAAAGCAGAGAGGTCCAAAAGGTGTGGGGCATTTGAAGGGGTTTCCAGAGGCAGTGAGGACCAGGATGACTTTTCCCCCCTGAGACCTTTGCTGTGGGAGCAGCGGCTGGACGTTTGTGTTTTTTGCTCCGGACGCTGTCGAGAGTGAAAAACAGTGATTTTGAGGATAGAGTCCACAGGAAAGCAGAGAGGTCCAAAAGGTGTGGGGCATTTGAAGGGGTTCCCAGAGGCAGTGAGGATCAGCATGACTTGTCCCCGCTGGGGCCTTTGCTGTGGGAGCAGCGGCTGGACGTTTGCGTTTTTTGCTCCGGAGGCTGCCGAGAGTGAAAAGCGGTGGTTTTGAGGATGGAGTCCACAGGAAAGCAGAGAGGTCCAAAAGGTGTGGGGCATTTGAAGGGGTTCCCGGAGGCAGTGAGGACCAGCATGACTTTTCCCCGCTGGGGCCTTTGCTGTGGGAGCAGCGGCTGGACGTTTGCGTTTCTTGCTCCGGTGGCTGCCGAGAGTGCAAAGCGGTGGTTTTGAGGATGGAGTCCACAGGAAAACAGAGAGGTCCAAAAGGTGTGGGGCATTTGAGGGGGTTCCCGGAGGCAGTGAGGACCAGCATGACTTTTCCCCGCTGGGGCCTTTGCTGTGGGAGCAGCCGCCTGACGTTTGCGTTTTTTGCTCCGGAGGCTGCCGAGAGTGAAAAACGGTGGTTTTGAGGATGGATTCCACAGGAACGCAGAGAGGTCCAAAAGGTGTGGGGCATTTGAAGGGGTTCCCGGAGGCAGTGAGGACCAGCATGACATTTCCGCCTTGGAACCTTTGCTGTGGGAGCAGCGGCTGGACGTTTGCGTTTTTTAGTACAGAGACTACCGAGGGTTAAAAACGGTGGTTTTGAGGATGGAGTCCACAGGAAAGCAGAGAGGTCCAAAAGGTGTGGGGCATTTGAAGGGGTTCCCGGAGGCAGTGAGGACCAGCATGACTTTTCCGCCTTGGAACCTTTGCTGTGGGAGCAGCAGGTGGACGTTTGCGTTTTTTGCTTTACAGGCTGCCGTGTGTTAAAAACGGTGGTTTTGAGGCTAGAGTCCACAGGAAAGCAGAGAGGTCTAAAAGGTGTGGGGCATTTGAAGGGGTTCCCGGAGGCAGTGAGGACCAGCATGACTTTTCCCCGCTGGGGCCTTTGCTGTGGGAGCAGCGGCTGGACGTTTGCGTTTTTTGCTCCGGAGGCTGCCGAGAGTGAAAAACGGTGGTTTTGAGGATGGAGTCCACAGGAAAACAGATAGGTCCAAAAGATGTGGGGCATTTGAAGGGGTTCCCGGAGGCAGTGAGGACCAGCATGACTTTTCCCCGCTGAGACCTTTGCTGTGGGAGCAGCGGCTGGACGTTTGCGTTTTTTGCTTTACAGGCTGCCGTGTGTTAAAAACGGTGGTTTTGAGGCTAGAGTCCACAGGAAAGCAGAGAGCTCCAAAAGGTGTGGGGCATTTGAAGGGGTTCCCGGAGGCAGTGAGGACCAGCATGACTTGTCCCCGCTGGGGCCTTTGCTGTGGGAGCAGCGGCTAGACGTTTGCGTTTTTTGCTCTGGACGCTGCCGAGGGTTAAAAACTGTGGTTTTGATGATGGATTCCACAGGAAAGCAGAAAGTTCCAAAAGGTGTGGGGCATTTGAAGGGGTTCCCGGAGGCAGTGAGGACCAGCATGACTTTTCCCCGCTGGGGCCTTTGCTGTGGGAGCAGCGGCTGGACGTTTGCGTTTTTTGCTCCAGAGGATACCGAGGGTTAATAACGGTGGTTTTGAGGATGGAGTCCACAGGAAAGCAGAGAGGTCCAAAAGGTGCGGGGCATTTGAAGGGGTTCCCGGAGGCAGTGAGGACCAGCATGACTTTTCCCCGATGGGGCCTTTGCTGTGGGAGCAGCGGCTGGACGTTTGCGTTTTTTGCTCCGGGGGCTGCTGAGAGTGAAAAGCGCTGGTTTTGAGGATGGAGTCCACAGGAAAGCAGAGAGGTCCAAAAGGTGTGGGGCATTTGAGGGGGTTCCCGGAGGCAGTGAGGACCAGCATGACTTTTCCCCGCTGGGGCCTTTGCTGTGGTAGCAGCAGCTGGACGTTTGCGTTTTTTGCTCCGGAGGCTGCCGAGAGTGAAAAACGGTGGTTTTGAGGATGGATTCCACAGGAAAGCAGAGAGGTCCAAAAGGTGTGGGGCATTTGAAGGGGTTCCCGGAGGCAGTGAGGACCAGCATGACTTTTCCGCCTTGGAACCTTTGCTGTGGGAGCAGCGGCTGGACGTTTGCGTTTCTTGCTCCGGAGGCTGCCTAGAATTAAAAACGGTGGTTTTGAGGATGGAGTCCACAGGAAAGAAGAGAGGTCCAAAAGGTGTGGGGCATTTGAAGGGGTTCCCGGAGGCAGTGAGGACCAGCATGACTTTACTTCCTTAGAACCTTTGCATTGGGAGGAGGGGCTGGGCCTTTGCATTTTTTGCTCCGGAGGCTGCTGATAGTGAAAAACAGTGATTTTGAGGTTAGAGTCCACAGGAAAGCAGAGAGGTCCAAAAGGTGTGGGGCATTTGAAGGGGTTCCCGGAGGTAGTGAGGACCAGCATGACTTTTCCCCGCTGGGGCCTTTGCTGTGGGAGCAGCGGCTGCACGTTTGCGTTTTTTGCTCCGGAGGCTGCCGAGCGTGAAAAACGGTGGTTTTGAGGATGCATTCCACAGGAAAGCAGAGAGGTCCAAAAGGTGTGGGGCATTTGAAGGGGTTCCCGGAGGCAGTGAGGACCAGCATGCCTTTTCCGCCTTGGAACCTTTGCTGTGGGAGCAGCAGCTGGACGTTTGCGTTTTTTGCTCCGGAGGCTGCCGAGAGTGAAAAACGGTGGTTTTGAGGATGGAGTCCACAGGAAAACAGAGAGGTCCAAAAGATGTGGGGCATTTGAAGGGGTTCCCGGAGGCAGTGAGGACCAGCATGACTTTTCCCCGCTGGGGCCTTTGCTGTAGGAGCAGCGGCTGGACGTTTGCGTTTTTTGCTCCGGAGTGTGCAGAGAGTGAAAAATGGCGGTTTTGAGGTTATAGTCCACAGGAAAGCAGAGAGGTCCAAAAGGTGTGGGGCATTTGAAGGGGTTCCCGGAGGCAGTGAGGACCAGCATGACTTTTCCCCCCTGAGAACTTTGCTGTGGGAGCAGCGGCTGGACGTTTGCGTTTTTTGCTTTACAGGCTGCCGAGGGTTAAAAACTGTGGTTTTGATGATGGATTCCACAGGAAAGCAGAAAGTTCCAAAAGGTGTGGGGCATTTGAAGGGGTTCCCGGAGGCAGTGAGGACCAGCATGACTTTTCCCCGCTGGGGCCTTTGCTGTGGGAGCAGCGGCTGGACGTTTGCGTTTTTTGCTCCAGAGGATACCGAGGGTTAATAACGGTGGTTTTGAGGATGGAGTCCACAGGAAAGCAGAGAGGTCCAAAAGGTGCGGGGCATTTGAAGGGGTTCCCGGAGGCAGTGAGGACCAGCATGACTTTTCCCCGATGGGGCCTTTGCTGTGGGAGCAGCGGCTGGACGTTTGCGTTTTTTGCTCCGGAGGCTGCCGAGAGTGAAAAACACTGGTTTTGAGGATGGAGTCCACAGGAAAGCAGAGAGGTCCAAAAGGTGTGGGGCATTTGAAGGGGTTCCCGGAGGCAGTGAGGACCAGCATGACTTTTCCCCGCTGGGGCCTTTGCTGTGGGAGCAGCGGCTGGACGTTTGCGTTTCTTTCTCCGGAGGCTGCCTAGAATTAAAAACGGTGGTTTTGAGGATGGAGTCCACAGGAAAGAAGAGAGGTCCAAAAGGTGTGGGGCATTTGAAGGGGTTCCCGGAGGCAGTGAGGACCAGCATGACTTTACTTCCTTAGAACCTTTGCATTGGGAGGAGGGGCTGGGCCTTTGCATTTTATGCTCCGGAGGCTGCTGAGAGTGAAAAACAGTGATTTTGAGGTTAGAGTCCACAGGAAAGCAGAGAGGTCCAAAAGGTGTGGGGCATTTGAAGGGGTTCCCGGAGGTAGTGAGGACCAGCATGACTTTTCCCCGCTGGGGCCTTTGCTGTGGGAGCAGCGGCTGCACGTTTGCGTTTTTTGCTCCGGAGGCTGCCGAGCGTGAAAAACGGTGGTTTTGAGGATGGATTCCACAGGAAAGCAGAGAGGTCCAAAAGGTGTGGGGCATTTGAAGGGGTTCCCGGAGGCAGTGAGGACCAGCATGCCTTTTCCGCCTTGGAACCTTTGCTGTGGGAGCAGCAGCTGGACGTTTGCGTTTTTTGCTTACAGGCTGCCGTGTGTTAAAAACGGTGGTTTTTAGGCTAGAGTCCACAGGAAAGCAGAGAGGTCTAAAAGGTGTGGGGCATTTGAAGGGGTTCCCGGAGGCAGTGAGGACCAGCATGACTTTTCCCCGCTGGGGCCTTTGCTGTGGGAGCAGCGGCTGGACGTTTGCGTTTTTTGCTCCGGAGGCTGCCGAGAGTGAAAAGCGGTGGTTTTGAGGATGGAGTCTACAGGAAAGCAGAGAGGTCCAAACGCTGTGGGGCATTTGAAGGGGTTCCCGGAGGCAGTGAGGACCAGCATGACTTTTCCCCAATGGGGCCTTTGCTGTGGGAGCAGCGGCTGGACGTTTGCGTTTCTTGCTCCGGTGGCTGCCGAGAGTGCAAAGCGGTGATTTTGAGGATGGAGTCCACAGGAAAACAGAGAGGTCCAAAAGGTGTGGGGCATTTGAGGGGGTTCCCGGAGGCAGTGAGGACCAGCATGACTTTTCCCCACTGGGGCCTTTACTGTGGGAGCAGCTGCCTGACGTTTGCGTTTTTTGCTCCGGAGGCTGCCGAGAGTGAAAAACGGTGGTTTTGAGGATGGATTCCACAGGAAAGCAGAGAGGTCCAAAAGGTGTGGGGCGTTTGAAGGGGTTCCCGGAGGCAGTGAGGACCAGTATGACTTTTCCCCCCTGAGACCTTTGCTGTGGGAGCAGCGGCTGGACGTTTGCGTTTTTTGCTCCGGAGTGTGCCGAGAGTGAAAAATGGCGGTTTTGAGGTTATAGTCCACAGGAAAGCAGAGAGGTCCAAAAGGTGTGGGGCATTTGAAGGGGTTCCCGGAGGCAGTGAGGACCAGTATGACTTTTCCCCCCTGAGACCTTTGCTGTGGGAGCAGCGGCTGGACGTTTGCGCTTTTTGCTCCGGAGGCTGCCGAGAGTGAAAAACGGTGGTTTTGGGGATGTATTTCACAGGAAAGCAGAGAGGTTCTAAATGTGTGGGGCATTTGAAGGGGTTCCTGGAGGCAGTGAGGACCAGCATGACTTTTCCCCCCTGAGAACTTTGCTGTGGGAGCAGCGGCTGGACGTTTGCGTTTTTTGCTACAGAAACTACCGAGGGTTAAAAACTGTGGTTTCGAGGATGGATTCCACAGGAAAGCAGAGAGGTCCAAAAGGTGTGGGGCGTTTGAAGGGGTTCCCGGAGGCAGTGAGGACCAGCATGACTTTTCCCCCCTGAGACCTTTGCTGTGGGAGCAGCGGCTGGACGTTTGCGTTTTTTGCTCCGGAAGCTGCCGAGAGTGAAAAATGGTGGTTTTGAGGATGGAGTCCACAGGAAAACAGAGAGGTCCAAAAGATGTGGGGCATTTGAAGGGGTTCCCGGAGGCAGTGAGGACCAGCATGATTTTTCCCCCCTGAGACCTTTGCTGTGGGAGCAGCGGCTGGACGTTTGCGTTTTTTGCTTTAAAGGCTGCTGTGTGTTAAAAACGGTGGTTTTGGGGCTAGAGTCCACAGGAAAGCAGAGAGCTCCAAAAGGTGTGGGGCATTTGAAGGGGTTCCCGGAGGCAGTGAGGACCAGCATGACTTTTCCCCGCTGGGGCCTTTGCTGTGGGAGCAGCGGCTGGACGTTTGCGTTTTTTGCTCCGGAGGCTGCCGAGAGTGAAAAGCGGTGGTTTTGAGGATGGAGTCTACAGGAAAGCAGAGAGGTCCAAACGCTGTGGGGCATTTGAAGGGGTTCCCGGAGGCAGTGAGGACCAGCATGACTTTTCCCCAATGGGGCCTTTGCTGTGGGAGCAGCGGCTGGACGTTTGCGTTTCTTGCTCCGGTGGCTGCCGAGAGTGCAAAGCGGTGATTTTGAGGATGGAGTCCACAGGAAAACAGAGAGGTCCAAAAGGTGTGGGGCATTTGAGGGGGTTCCCGGAGGCAGTGAGGACCAGCATCTCTTTTCCCCACCTGGGCCTTTACTGTGGGAGCAGCTGCCTGACGTTTGCGTTTTTTGCTCCGGAGGCTGCCGAGAGTGAAAAACGGTGGTTTTGAGGATGGATTCCACAGGAAAGCAGAGAGGTCCAAAAGGTGTGGGGCATTTGAAGGGGTTCCCGGAGGCAGTGAGGACCAGTATGACTTTTCCCCCCTGAGACCTTTGCTGTGGGAGCAGCGGCTGGACGTTTGCGCTTTTTGCTCCGGAGGCTGCCGAGAGTGAAAAACGGTGGTTTTGGGGATGCATTTCACAGGAAAGCAGAGAGGTTCTAAAGGTGTGGGGCATTTGAAGGGGTTCCTGGAGGCAGTGAGGACCAGCATGACTTTTCCCCCCTGAGACCTTTGCTGTGGGAGCAGCGGCTGGACGTTTGCGTTTTTTGCTTTAAAGGCTGCTGTGTGTTAAAAACGGTGGTTTTGAGGCTAGAGTCCACAGGAAAGCAGGGAGGTCCAAAAGGTGTGGGGCATTTGAAGGGGTTCCCGGAGGCAGTGAGGACCAGCAGGACTTTTCCCCGCTGGGCCTTTGCTGTGGGAGCAGCGGCTGGACGTTTGCGTTTCTTGCTCCGGAGGCTGCCGAGAGTGAAAAACGGTGTTTTGAGGATGGAGTCCACAGGAAAACAGAGAGGTCCAAAAAGGTGTGGGGCATTTGAAGGGGTTTCCCGGAGGCAGTGAGGACCAGCATGAGTTTTCCCCCCTGAGAACTTTGCTCTGGGACCAGCGGCTGGACGTTTGCGTTTTTTGCTCCGGAGGCTGCCGAGAGTGAAAAACAGTGGTTTTGAGGATGGAGTCCACAGGAAAACATAGAGGTCCAAAAGGTGTGGGGCATTTGAAGGGGTTCCCGGAGGCAGTGAGGACCAGCATGACTTTTCCCCCTGAGACCTTTGCTGTGGGAGCAGCGGCTGGACGTTTGTGTTTTTTGCTCCGGAGGCTGCCGAGAGTGAAAAACAGTGATTTTTAGGATGGAGTCCACAGGAAAGCAGAGAGGCTCTAAAGGTGTGGGGCACTTGAAGGGGTTCCTGGAGGCAGTGAGGACCAGCATGACTTTTCCCCGCTGGGGCCTTTGCTGTGGGAGCAGCGGCTGGACATTTGCGTTTTTTGCTCCAGAGACTACCGAGGGTTAATAACGGTGGTTTTGAGGATGGAGTCCACAGGAAAGTGCAGAGAGGTCCAAAAGGTGTGGGGCATTTGAAGGGGTTCCCGGAGGCAGTGAGGACCAGCATGACTTTTCCGCCTTGGAACCTTTGCTGTGGGAGCAGCGGCTGGACGTTTGCGTTTTTTGCTCCGGAGGCTGCCGAGAGTGAAAAACGGTGGTTTTTAGGATAGAGTCCACAGGAAAGCAGAGAGGTCCAAAAGGTGTGGGGCATTTGAAGGGGTTCCCGGAGGCAGTGAGGACCAGCATGAATTTTCCCCAATGGGGCCTTTGCTGTGGGAGCAGCAGCTGGACGTTTGCGTTTCTTGCTCAGGAGGCTGCCGAGAGTGAAAAACGGTGGTTTTGAGGATGGAGTCCACAGGAAAACAGAGAGGTCCAAAAGGTGTGGGGCATTTGAAGGGGTTCCCGGAGGCAGTGAGGACCAGCATGAGTTTTCCCCGCTGAGAACTTTGCTCTGGGACCAGCGGCTGGACGTTGCTTTTTTTGCTCCGGAGGCTGCCGAGAGTGAAAAACAGTGGTTTTGAGGATGGAGTCCACAGGAAAACAAAGAGGTCCAAAAGGTGTGGGCATTTTGAAGGGGTTCCCGGAGGCAGTGAGGACCAGCATGACTTTTCCCCGCTGGGGCCTTTGCTGTGGGAGCAGCGGCTGGACATTTGCGTTTTTTGCTCCAGAGACTACCGAGGGTTAATAACGGTGGTTTTGAGGATGGAGTCCACAGGAAAGCAGAGAGGTCCAAAAGGTGTGGGGCATTTGAAGAGGTTCCCGGAGGCAGTGAGGACCAGCATGACTTTTCCGCCTTGGAACCTTTGCTGTGGGAGCAGCGGCTGGACGTTTGTGTTTTTTGCTCCGGAGGCTGCCGAGAGTGAAAAACGGTGATTTTTTAGGCTAGAGTCCACAGGAAAGCAGAGAGGTCCAAAAGGTGTGGGGCATTTGAAGGGGTTCCCGGAGGCAGTGAGGACCAGCATGACTTTTCCCTGCTGGGGCCTTTGCTGTGGGAGCAGCGGCTGGACATTTGCGTTTTTTGCTCCGGAGGCTGCCGAGAGTGAACAACGGTGGTTTTGAGGATGGAGTCCACAGTAAAACAGAGAGGTCCAAAAGGTGTGGGGCATTTGAAGGGGTTCCCGGAGGCAGTGAGGACCAGCATGACTTTTCCGCCTTGGAACCTTTGCTGTGGGAGCAGCGTCTGGACGTTTGCGTTTTTGGCTCCGGAGGCTGCCGAGAGTGAAAAACGGTGTTTTTAGGATAGAGTCCACAGGAAAGCAGAGAGGTCCAAAAGGTGTGGGGCATTTGAAGGGGTTCCCGGAGGCAGTGAGGACCAGCAGGACTTTTCCCCGCTGGGGCCTTTGCTGTGGGAGCAGCGGGCTGGACGTTTGCGTTTCTTGCTCCGGAGGCTGCCGAGAGTGAAAAACGGTGGTTTTGAGGATGGAGTCCACAGGAAAACAGAGAGGTCCAAAAGGTGTGGGGCATTTGAAGGGGTTCCCGGAGGCAGTGAGGACCAGCATGAGTTTTCCCCGCTGAGAACTTTGCTCTGGGACCAGCGGGCTGGACGTTTGCGTTTTTTGCTCCGGAGGCTGCCGAGAGTGAAAAACAGTGGTTTTGAGGATGGAGTCCACAGGAAAACATAGAGGTCCAAAAGGTGTGGGGCATTTGAAGGGGTTCCCGGAGGCAGTGAGGACCAGCATGACTTTTCCCCCCTGAGACCTTTGCTGTGGGAGCAGCGGCTGGACGTTTGTGTTTTTTGCTCCGGAGGCTGCCGAGAGTGAAAAACAGTGATTTTTAGGATGGAGTCCACAGGAAAGCAGAGAGGTTCTAAAGGTGTGGGGCACTTGAAGGGGTTCCCGGAGGCAGTGAGGACCAGCATGACTTTTCCCCGCTGGGGCCTTTGCTGTGGGAGCAGCGGCTAGACATTTGCGTTTTTTTGCTCCAGAGACTACCGAGGGTTAATAACGGTGGTTTTGAGGATGGAGTCCACAGGAAAGCAGAGAGGTCCAAAAGGTGTGGGGCATTTGAAGAGGTTCCTGGAGGCAGTGAGGACCAGCATGACTTTTCCCCCCTGAGACCTTTGCTGTGGCAGCAGGCTGGACGTTTGTTTTTTGCTCCAAAAACCCCGAAAGTGAAAGAAGGTGCTTATGAGGATAGAGGTCTGCAGGAAAGCAGAGAGGGCCAAATTGTCTGGGGCATTTGAAGGGGTTTCCAGGAGGCAGTGAGGACCAGCATCACTTTTCCCCGCTGGCACCTTTGCTATGGCAGCAAAAGCTGGACGTTTGTCTTTTTTTGCTCCAAACACCGCCGAAAGTGAGAAAAGGTGCTTTTGAGGATAGATTCTGCAGGAAAGCAGAGAGGGCTAAATTGTCTGGGGCATTTGAAGGGGTTCCAGGAGGCAGTGAGGACCAGCATCACTTTCCCCGCTGGCACCTTTGCTATGGCAGCAAAAGCTGGACGTTTGTCTTTTTTGCTCCAAACACCGCTGAAAGTGAGAAAAGGTGCTTTTGAGGATAGATTCTGCAGGAAAGCAGAGAGGGCTAAATTGTCTGGGGCATTTGAAGGGGTTCCAGGAGGCAGGGAGGACCAGCATCACTTTTCCCCGCTGGCACCTTTGCTGTGGCAGCAAAAGCTGGACGTTTGTCTTTTTTGCTCCAAACACCGCCGAAAGTGAAAAAAGGTGCTTTTGAGGATAGATTCTGCAGGAAAGCAGAGAGGGCTAAATTGTCTGGGGCATTTGAAGGGGTTCCAGGAGGCAGTGAGGACCAGCATCACTTTTCAACCCTGGCACCTTTGCTGTGGCAGCAAAAGCCGGACATTTGTCTTTTTTGCTCCGGAGGCTGCTGAGAGTGAGAAAAGGTGCTTTTGAGGATAGATTCTGCAGGAAAGCAGAGAGGGCCAAATTGTCTGGGGCATTTGAAGGGGTTCCAGGAGGCAGTGAGGACCAGCATCACTTTTCCCCGCTGGCACCTTTGCTGTGGCAGCAAAATCTGGACGTTTGCCTTTTTTGCTCCAAACACCGCCGAAAGTGAAAAAAGGTCCTTTTGACGATAGCGTCCGCAGGAAAGCAGAGAGGGTGAAATTGTCTGGGGCATTTGAAGGGGTTCCAGGAGGCAGTGAGGACCAGCATCACTTTTCCCCGCTGGCACCTTTGCTCTGGTAGCAAAAGCTGGACGTTTGTCTTTTTTGCTCCAAACACCGCCGAAAGTGAAAAAAGGTCCTTTTGACGATAGCGTCCGCAGGAAAGAAGAGAGGGTGAAATTGTCTGGGGCATTTGAAGGGGTTCCAGGAGGCAGTGAGGACCAGCATCACTTTTCCCCGCTGGCACCTTTGCTGTGGCAGCAAAAGCTGGACGTTTGTCTTTTTTGCTCCAAACACCGCCGAAAGTGAAACAAGTTCCTTTTGACGATAGCGTCCTCAGGAAAGCAGAGAGGGTGAAATTGTCTGGGGCATTTGAAGGGGTTCCAGGAGGCAGTGAGGACCAGCATCACTTTTCCCCGCTGGCACCTTTGCTGTGGCAGCAAAAGCTGGATGTTTGTCTTTTTTGCTCCGGAGGCTGCTGAGAGTGAGAAAAGGTGCTTTTGAGGATAGATTCTGCAGGAAAGCAGAGAGGGCCAAATTGTCTGGGGCATTTGAAGGGCTTCCAGGAGGCAGTGAGGACCAGCATCACTTTTCCCCGCTGGCACCTTTGCTATGGCAGCAAAAGCTGGACGTTTGTCTTTTTTGCTCCAAACACCGCTGAAAGTGAGAAAAGGTGCTTTTGAGGATAGATTCTGCAGGAAAGCAGAGAGGGCTAAATTGTCGGGGGCATTTGAAGGGGTTCCAGGAGGCAGTGAGGACCAGCATCACTTTTCCCCGCTGGCACCTTTGCTGTGGCAGCAAAAGCTGGACGTTTGCCTTTTTTGCTCCAAACACCGCCGAAAGTGAAAAAAGGTCCTTTTGACGATAGCGTCCGCAGGAAAGAAGAGAGGGTGAAATTGTCTGGGGCATTTGAAGGGGTTCCAGGAGGCAGTGAGGACCAGCATCACTTTTCCCCGCTGGCACCTTTGCTCTGGTAGCAAAAGCTGGATGTTTGTCTTTTTTGCTCCGGAGGCTGCCGAGACTGTGAAAAGGTGCTTTTGAGGATAGAGTCTGCAAGAAAGCAGAGAGATCTAAATTGCCTGGGGCATTTGAAGGGGTTCCAGGAGGCAGTGAGGACCAGCATCACTTTTCCCCGCTGGCACCTTTGCTGTGGCAGCAAAAGCTGGACGTTTGTCTTTTTTGCTCCAAACACCGCCGAAAGTGAAACAAGTTACTTTTGACAATAGCGTCCGCAGGAAAGAAGAGAGGGTGAAATTGTCTGGGGCATTTGAAGGGGTTCCAGGAGGCAGTGAGGACCAGCATCACTTTTCCCCGCTGGCACCTTTGCTGTGGCAGCAAAAGCTGGACGTTTGTCTTTTTTGCTCAAAACACCGCCGAAAGTGAAAAAAGGTGCTTTTGAGGATAGAGTCTGCAGGAAAGCAGAGAGGGCCAAATTGTCTGGGGCATTTGAAGGGGTTCCAGGAGGCAGTGAGGACCAGCATCACTTTTCCCCGCTGGCACCTTTGCTATGGCAGCAAAAGCTGGACGTTTGACTTTTTTGCTCCAAACACCGCCGAAAGTGAGAAAAGGTGCTTTTGAGGATAGATTCTGCAGGAAAGCAGAGAGGGCTAAATTGTCTGGGGCATTTGAAGGGTTTCCAGGAGGCAGTGAGGACCAGCATCACTTTTCCCCGCTGGCACCTTTGCTGTGGCAGCAAAAGCTGGACGTTTGTCTTTTTTGCTCCAAACACCGCCGAAAGTGAAAAAAGGTCCTTTTGACGATAGCGTCCGCAGGAAAGAAGAGAGGGTGAAATTGTCTGGGGCATTTGAAGGGGTTCCAGGAGGCAGTGAGGACCAGCATCACTTTTCCCCGCTGGCACCTTTGCTGTGGCAGCAAAAGCTGGACGTTTGTCTTTTTTGCTCCAAACACCGCCGAAAGTGAAACAAGTTCCTTTTGACGATAGCGTCCACAGGAAAGCAGAGAGGGTGAAATTGTCTGGGGCATTTGAAGGGGTTCCAGGAGGCAGTGAGGACCAGCATCACTTTTCCCCGCTGGCACCTTTGCTGTGGCAGCAAAAGCTGGATGTTTGTCTTTTTTGCTCCGGAGGCTGCTGAGAGTGAGAAAAGGTGCTTTTGAGGATAGATTCTGCAGGAAAGCAGAGAGGGCCAAATTGTCTGGGGCATTTGAAGGGCTTCCAGGAGGCAGTGAGGACCAGCATCACTTTTCCCCGCTGGCACCTTTGCTATGGCAGCAAAAGCTGTACGTTTGTCTTTTTTGCTCCAAACACCGCTGAAAGTGAGAAAAGGTGCTTTTGAGGATAGATTCTGCAGGAAAGCAGAGAGGGCTAAATTGTCTGGGGCATTTGAAGGGGTTCCAGGAGGCAGGGAGGACCAGCATCACTTTTCCCCGCTGGCACCTTTGCTGTGGCAGCAAAAGCTGGACGTTTGTCTTTTTTGCTCCAAACACCGCCGAAAGTGAAAAAAGGTGCTTTTGAGGATAGATTCTGCAGGAAAGCAGAGAGGGCTAAATTGTCTGGGGCATTTGAAGGGGTTCCAGGAGGCAGTGAGGACCAGCATCACTTTTCAACCCTGGCACCTTTGCTGTGGCAGCAAAAGCCGGACATTTGTCTTTTTTGCTCCGGAGGCTGCTGAGAGTGAGAAAAGGTGCTTTTGAGGATAGATTCTGCAGGAAAGCAGAGAGGGCCAAATTGTCTGGGGCATTTGAAGGGGTTCCAGGAGGCAGTGAGGACCAGCATCACTTTTCCCCGCTGGCACCTTTGCTGTGGCAGCAAAATCTGGACGTTTGCCTTTTTTGCTCCAAACACCGCCGAAAGTGAAAAAAGGTCCTTTTGACGATAGCGTCCGCAGGAAAGCAGAGAGGGTGAAATTGTCTGGGGCATTTGAAGGGGTTCCAGGAGGCAGTGAGGACCAGCATCACTTTTCCCCGCTGGCACCTTTGCTCTGGTAGCAAAAGCTGGACGTTTGTCTTTTTTGCTCCAAACACCGCCGAAAGTGAAAAAAGGTCCTTTTGACGATAGCGTCCGCAGGAAAGAAGAGAGGGTGAAATTGTCTGGGGCATTTGAAGGGGTTCCAGGAGGCAGTGAGGACCAGCATCACTTTTCCCCGCTGGCACCTTTGCTGTGGCAGCAAAAGCTGGACGTTTGTCTTTTTTGCTCCAAACACCGCCGAAAGTGAAACAAGTTCCTTTTGACGATAGCGTCCTCAGGAAAGCAGAGAGGGTGAAATTGTCTGGGGCATTTGAAGGGGTTCCAGGAGGCAGTGAGGACCAGCATCACTTTTCCCCGCTGGCACCTTTGCTGTGGCAGCAAAAGCTGGATGTTTGTCTTTTTTGCTCCGGAGGCTGCTGAGAGTGAGAAAAGGTGCTTTTGAGGATAGATTCTGCAGGAAAGCAGAGAGGGCCAAATTGTCTGGGGCATTTGAAGGGCTTCCAGGAGGCAGTGAGGACCAGCATCACTTTTCCCCGCTGGCACCTTTGCTATGGCAGCAAAAGCTGGACGTTTGTCTTTTTTGCTCCAAACACCGCTGAAAGTGAGAAAAGGTGCTTTTGAGGATAGATTCTGCAGGAAAGCAGAGAGGGCTAAATTGTCTGGGGCATTTGAAGGGGTTCCAGGAGGCAGGGAGGACCAGCATCACTTTTCCCCGCTGGCACCTTTGCTGTGGCAGCAAAAGCTGGACGTTTGTCTTTTTTGCTCCAAACACCGCCGAAAGTGAAAAAAGGTGCTTTTGAGGATAGATTCTGCAGGAAAGCAGAGAGGGCTAAATTGTCTGGGGCATTTGAAGGGGTTCCAGGAGGCAGTGAGGACCAGCATCACTTTTCAACCCTGGCACCTTTGCTGTGGCAGCAAAAGCCGGACATTTGTCTTTTTTGCTCCGGAGGCTGCTGAGAGTGAGAAAAGGTGCTTTTGAGGATAGATTCTGCAGGAAAGCAGAGAGGGCCAAATTGTCTGGGGCATTTGAAGGGGTTCCAGGAGGCAGTGAGGACCAGCATCACTTTTCCCCGCTGGCACCTTTGCTGTGGCAGCAAAATCTGGACGTTTGCCTTTTTTGCTCCAAACACCGCCGAAAGTGAAAAAAGGTCCTTTTGACGATAGCGTCCGCAGGAAAGCAGAGAGGGTGAAATTGTCTGGGGCATTTGAAGGGGTTCCAGGAGGCAGTGAGGACCAGCATCACTTTTCCCCGCTGGCACCTTTGCTCTGGTAGCAAAAGCTGGACGTTTGTCTTTTTTGCTCCAAACACCGCCGAAAGTGAAAAAAGGTCCTTTTGACGATAGCGTCCGCAGGAAAGAAGAGAGGGTGAAATTGTCTGGGGCATTTGAAGGGGTTCCAGGAGGCAGTGAGGACCAGCATCACTTTTCCCCGCTGGCACCTTTGCTGTGGCAGCAAAAGCTGGACGTTTGTCTTTTTTGCTCCAAACACCGCCGAAAGTGAAACAAGTTCCTTTTGACGATAGCGTCCTCAGGAAAGCAGAGAGGGTGAAATTGTCTGGGGCATTTGAAGGGGTTCCAGGAGGCAGTGAGGACCAGCATCACTTTTCCCCGCTGGCACCTTTGCTGTGGCAGCAAAAGCTGGATGTTTGTCTTTTTTGCTCCGGAGGCTGCTGAGAGTGAGAAAAGGTGCTTTTGAGGATAGATTCTGCAGGAAAGCAGAGAGGGCCAAATTGTCTGGGGCATTTGAAGGGCTTCCAGGAGGCAGTGAGGACCAGCATCACTTTTCCCCGCTGGCACCTTTGCTATGGCAGCAAAAGCTGGACGTTTGTCTTTTTTGCTCCAAACACCGCTGAAAGTGAGAAAAGGTGCTTTTGAGGATAGATTCTGCAGGAAAGCAGAGAGGGCTAAATTGTCTGGGGCATTTGAAGGGGTTCCAGGAGGCAGTGAGGACCAGCATCACTTTTCCCCGCTGGCACCTTTGCTGTGGCAGCAAAAGCTGGACGTTTGTCTTTTTTGCTCCAAACACCGCCGAAAGTGAAAAAAGGTGCTTTTGAGGATAGATTCTGCAGGAAAGCAGAGAGGGCTAAATTGTCTGGGGCATTTGAAGGGGTTCCAGGAGGCAGTGAGGACCAGCATCACTTTTCAACCCTGGCACCTTTGCTGTGGCAGCAAAAGCCGGACATTTGTCTTTTTTGCTCCGGAGGCTGCTGAGAGTGAGAAAAGGTGCTTTTGAGGATAGATTCTGCAGGAAAGCAGAGAGGGCCAAATTGTCTGGGGCATTTGAAGGGGTTCCAGGAGGCAGTGAGGACCAGCATCACTTTTCCCCGCTGGCACCTTTGCTGTGGCAGCAAAATCTGGACGTTTGCCTTTTTTGCTCCAAACACCGCCGAAAGTGAAAAAAGGTCCTTTTGACGATAGCGTCCGCAGGAAAGCAGAGAGGGTGAAATTGTCTGGGGCATTTGAAGGGGTTCCAGGAGGCAGTGAGGACCAGCATCACTTTTCCCCGCTGGCACCTTTGCTCTGGTAGCAAAAGCTGGATGTTTGTCTTTTTTTCTCCGGAGGCTGCCGAGACTGTGAAAAGGTGCTTTTGAGGATAGAGTCTGCAAGAAAGCAGAGAGATCTAAATTGCCTGGGGCATTTGAAGGGGTTCCAGGAGGCAGTGAGGACCAGCATCACTTTTCCCCGCTGGCACCTTTGCTGTGGCAGCAAAAGCTGGACGTTTGTCTTTTTTGCTCCAAACACCGCCGAAAGTGAAACAAGTTACTTTTGACAATAGCGTCCGCAGGAAAGAAGAGAGGGTGAAATAGTCTGGGGCATTTGAAGGGGTTCCAGGAGGCAGTGAGGACCAGCATCACTTTTCCCCGCTGGCACCTTTGCTGTGGCAGCAAAAGCTGGACGTTTGTCTTTTTTGCTCCAAACACCGCCGAAAGTGAAAAAAGGTCCTTTTGACGACAGCGTCCGCAGGAAAGAAGAGAGGGTGAAATTGTCTGGGGCATTTGAAGGGGTTCCAGGAGGCAGTGAGGACCAGCATCACTTTTCCCCGCTGGCACCTTTGCTGTGGCAGCAAAAGCTGGACGTTTGTCTTTTTTGCTCCAAACACCGCCGAAAGTGAAACAAGTTCCTTTTGACGATAGCGTCCACAGGAAAGCAGAGAGGGTGAAATTGTCTGGGGCATTTGAAGGGGTTCCAGGAGGCAGTGAGGACCAGCATCACTTTTCCCCGCTGGCACCTTTGCTGTGGCAGCAAAAGCTGGATGTTTGTCTTTTTTGCTCCGGAGGCTGCTGAGAGTGAGAAAAGGTGCTTTTGAGGATAGATTCTGCAGGAAAGCAGAGAGGGCCAAATTGTCTGGGGCATTGGAAGGGTTTCCAGGAGGCAGTGAGGACCAGCATCACTTTTCCCCGCTGGCACCTTTGCTGTGGCAGCAAAAGCTGGACGTTTGTCTTTTTTGCTCCAAACACCGCCGAAAGTGAAAAAAGGTCCTTTTGACGATAGCGTCCGCAGGAAAGCAGAGAGGGCCAAATTGTCTGGGGCATTTGAAGGGGTTGCAGGAGGCAGTGAGGACCAGCATCACTTTTCCCCGCTGGCACCTTTGCTGTGGCAGCAAAAGCTGGACGTTTGTCTTTTTTGCTCCAAACACCGCCGAAAGTGAAAAAAGGTGCTTTTGTGGATAGAGACTGCAGGAAAGAAGAAAGGGTGAAATTGTATGGGGCATTTGAAGGGGTTCCAGGAGGCAGTGAGGACCAGCATCACTTTTCCCCGCTGGCACCTTTGCTGTGGCAGCAAAAGCTGGACGTTTGTCTTTTTTGCTACGGAGGCTGACGAGACTGTAAAAAGGTGCTTTTGAGGATAGAGTCTGCAGGAAAGCAGAGAGGGCCCAATTGACTGGGGCATTTGATGGGGTTCCAGGAGACAGTGAGGACCAGCATCACTTTTCCCCGCTGGCACCTTCGCTGTGGCAGCAAAAGCTGGACGTTTGTCTTTTTTGCTCCGGAGGCTGCTGAGAGTGAGAAAAGGTGCTTTTGACGATAGAGTCCGCAGGAAAGAAGAGAGGGCCAAATTGTCTGGGGCATTTGAAGGGGTTCCAGGAGGCAGTGAGGACCAGCATCACTTTTCCCCGCTGGCACCTTTGCTGTAGCAGCAAAAGCTGGATGTTTGTCTTTTTTGCTCCGGAGGCTGCTGAGAGTGAGAAAAGGTGCTTTTGAGGATAGAGTCCGTAGGAAAGCAGAGAGGGCCAAATTGTCTGGGGCATTTGAAGGGCTTCCAGGAGGCAGTGAGGACCAGCATCACTTTTCCCCGCTGGCACCTTTGCTGTGGCAGCAAAAGCTGGACGTTTGTCTTTTTTGCTCCAAACACCGCCGAAAGTGAAACAAGGTGCTTTTGAGGATAGATTCTGGTGGAAAGCAGAGAGGGCTAAACTTTCTGGGGCATTTGAAGGGGTTCCAGGAGGCAGTGAGGACCAGCATCACTTTTCCCCGCTGGCACCTTTGCTGTGGCAGCAAAAGCTGGACGTTTGTCTTTTTTGCTCCAAACACCGCCGAAATTGAAAAAAGGTGCTTTTGAGGATAGATTCTGCAGGAAAGCAGAGAGGGCCAAATTGTCTGGGGCATTTGAAGGGGTTCCAGGAGGCAGTGAGGACCAGCATCACTTTTCCCCGCTGGCACCTTTGCTGTGGCAGCAAAAGCTGGACGTTTGTCTTTTTTGCTCCAAACACCGCCGAAAGTGAAACAAGTTGCTTTTGACGATAGCGTTCGCAGGAAAGAAGAGAGGGCTAAATTGTCTGGGGCATTTGAAGGGGTTCCAGGAGGCAGTGAGGACCAGCATCACTTTTCCCCTCTGGCACCTTTGCTGTGGCAGCAAAAGCTGGACGTATGTCTTTTTTGCTCCAAACACCGCTGAAAGTGAAAAAAGGTGCTTTTGACGATTGACTCTGCAGGAAAGCAGGGAGGGCCAAATTGTCTGGGGCATTTGAAGGGGTTCCAGGAGGCAGTGAGGACCAGCATCACTTTTCCCCGCTGGCACCTTTGCTGTGGCAGCAAAAGCTGGACGTTTGTCTTTTTTGCTCCAAACACCGCCGAAAGTGAAACAAGTTACTTTTGACAATAGCGTCCGCAGGAAAGAAGAGAGGGTGAAATTGTCTGGGGCATTTGAAGGGGTTCCAGGAGGCAGTGAGGACCAGCATCACTTTTCCCCGCTGGCACCTTTGCTGTGGCAGCAAAAGCTGGACGTTTGTCTTTTTTGCTCCAAACACCGCCGAAAGTGAAACAAGTTACTTTTTACAATAGCGTCCGCAGGAAAGAAGAGAGGGTGAAATTGTCTGGGGCATTTGAAGGGGTTCCAGGAGGCAGTGAGGACCAGCATCACTTTTCCCCGCTGGCACCTTTGCTGTGGCAGCAAAAGCTGGACGTTTGTCTTTTTTGCTCCAAAAACCGCCGAAAGTGAAAGAAGGTGCTTTTGAGGATAGAGTCTGCAGGAAAGCAGAGAGGGCCAAATTGTCTGGGGCATTTGAAGGGGTTCCAGGAGGCAGTGAGGACCAGCATCACTTTTCCCCGCTGGCACCTTTGCTATGGCAGCAAAAGCTGGACGTTTGTCTTTTTTGCTCCAAACACCGCCGAAAGTGAGAAAAGGTGCTTTTGAGGATAGATTCTGCAGGAAAGCAGAGAGGGCTAAATTGTCTGGGGCATTTGAAGGGGTTCCAGGAGGCAGTGAGGACCAGCATCACTTTTCCCCGCTGGCACCTTTGCTGTGACAGCAAAAGCTGGACGTTTGTCTTTTTTGCTCCAAACACCGCCGAAAGTGAAAAATGGTGCTTTTGAGGATAGATTCTGCAGGAAAGCAGAGAGGGCTAAATTGTCTGGGTATTTGAAGGGGTTCCAGGAGGCAGTGAGGACCAGCATCACTTTTCAACCCTGGCACCTTTGCTGTGGCAGCAAAAGCCGGACATTTGTCTTTTTTGCTCCGGAGGCTGCTGAGAGTGAGAAAAGGTGCTTTTGAGGATAGATTCTGCAGGAAAGCAGAGAGGGCCAAATTGTCTGGGGCATTTGAAGGGGTTCCAGGAGGCAGTGAGGACCAGCATCACTTTTCCCCGCTGGCACCTTTGCTGTGGCAGCAAAATCTGGACGTTTGCCTTTTTTGCTCCAAACACCGCCGAAAGTGAAAAAAGGTCCTTTTGACAATAGCGTCCGCAGGAAAGAAGAGAGGGTGAAATTGTCTGGGGCATTTGAAGGGGTTCCAGGAGACAGTGAGGACCAGCATCACTTTTCCCCGCTGGCACCTTTGCTCTGGTAGCAAAAGCTGGATGTTTGTCTTTTTTTCTCCGGAGGCTGCCGAGACTGTGAAAAGGTGCTTTTGAGGATAGAGTCTGCAAGAAAGCAGAGAGATCTAAATTGCCTGGGGCATTTGAAGGGGTTCCAGGAGGCAGTGAGGACCAGCATCACTTTTCCCCGCTGGCACTTATGCTGTGGCAGCAAAAGCTGGATGTTTGTCTTTTTTTCTCCGGAGGCTGCCAAGACTGTGAAAAGGTGCTTTGGAGAATAGAGTCCGTAGGAAAGCCGAGAGGGCTAAATTGTCTGGGGCATTTGAAGGGGTTCCAGGAGGCAGTGAGGACCAGCATCACTTTTCCCCGCTGGCACCTTTGCTGTGGCAGCAAAAGCTGGACATTTGTCTTTTTTGCTCCAAACACCGCCGAAAGTGAAACAAGTTCCTTTTGACGATAGCGTCCACAGGAAAGAAGAGAGGGTGAAATTGTCTGGGGCATTTGAAGGGGTTCCAGGAGGCAGTGAGGACCAGCATCACTTTTCCCCGCTGGCACCTTTGCTGTGGCAGCAAAAGCTGGATGTTTGTCTTTTTTGCTCCGGAGGATGCCGAGAGTGAGAAAAAGTGCTTTTGAGGATAGATTCTGCAGGAAAGCAGAGAGCGTGAAATTATCTGGGGCATTTGAAGGGGTTCCAGGAGGCAGTGAGGACCAGCATCACTTTTCCCCGCTGGCACCTTTGCTGTGGCAGCAAAAGCTGGATGTTTGTCTTTTTTGCTCCGGAGGCTGCCGAGAGTGAGAAAAGGTGCTTTTGAGGATAGATTCTGCAGGAAAGCAGAGAGCGTGAAATTGTCTGGGGCATTTGAAGGGGTTCCAGGAGGCAGTGAGGACCAGCATCACTTTTCCCCGCTGGCACCTTTGCTGTGGCAGCAAAAGCTGGACGTTTGTCTTTTTTGCTCCGGAGGCTGCCGAGAGTGAGAAAAGGTGCTTTTGAGGATAGATTCTGCAGGAAAGCAGAGAGGGCCAAATTGTCTGGGGCATTTGAAGGGGTTCCAGGAGGCAGTGAGGACCAGCATCACTTTTCCCCGCTGGCACCTTTGCTGTGGCAGCAAAATCTGGACGTTTGCCTTTTTTGCTCCAAACACCGCCGAAAGTGAAAAAAGGTCCTTTTGACGATAGCGTCCGCAGGAAAGAAGAGAGGGTGAAATTGTCTGGGGCATTTGAAGGGGTTCCAGGAGACAGTGAGGACCAGCATCACTTTTCCCCGCTGGCACCTTTGCTCTGGTAGCAAAAGCTGGATGTTTGTCTTTTTTTCTCCGGAGGCTGCCGAGACTGTGAAAAGGTGCTTATGAGGATAGATTCTGCAAGAAAGCAGAGAGATCTAAATTGCCTGGGGCATTTGAAGGGGTTCCAGGAGGCAGTGAGGACCAGCATCACTTTTCCCCGCTGGCACTTATGCTGTGGCAGCAAAAGCTGGATGTTTGTCTTTCTTTCTCCGGAGGCTGCCAAGACTGTGAAAAGGTGCTTTGGAGAATAAAGTCTGTAGGAAAGCCGAGAGGGCTAAATTGTCTGGGGCATTTGAAGGGGTTCCAGGAGGCAGTGAGGACCAGCATCACTTTTCCCCGCTGGCACCTTTGCTGTGGCAGCAAAAGCTGGACATTTGTCTTTTTTGCTCCAAACACCGCCGAAAGTGAAACAAGTTCCTTTTGACGATAGCGTCCACAGGAAAGAAGAGAGGGTGAAATTGTCTGGGGCATTTGAAGGGGTTCCAGGAGGCAGTGAGGACCAGCATCACTTTTCCCCGCTGGCACCTTTGCTGTGGCAGCAAAACATGGACGTTTGTCTTTTTTGCTCCAAACACCGCCGAAAGTGAAAAAAGGTGCTTTTGATGATAGATTCTGCTGGAAAGCAGAGAGGGCTAAATTGTCTGGGGCATTTGAAGGGGTTCCAGGAGGCAGTGAGGACCAGCATCACTTTTCCCCGCTGGCACCTTTGCTGTGGCAGCAAAAGCTGGAGGTTTGTCTTTTTTGCTCCGGAGGCTGCCGAGAGTGAGAAAAGGTGCTTTTGAGGATAGATTCTGCAGGAAAGCAGAGAGCGTGAAATTGTCTGGGGCATTTGAAGGGGTTCCAGGAGGCAGTGAGGACCAGCATCACTTTTCCCCGCTGGCACCTTTGCTGTGGCAGCAAAAGCTGGACGTTTGTCTTTTTTGCTCCGGAGGCTGCTGAGAGTGAGAAAAGGTGCTTTTGAGGATAGAGTCTGCAGGAAAGCAGAGAGGGCCAAATTGTCTGGGGCATTTGAAGGGGTTCCAGGAGGCAGTGAGGACCAGCATCACTTTTCCCCGCTGGCACCTTTGCTGTGGCAGCAAAAGCTGGACGTTTGTCTTTTTTGTTCAAAACACCGCCGAAAGTGAAACAAGTTGCTTTTGACGATAGCGTCCGCAGGAAAGCAGAGAGGGCTAAATTGTCTGGGGCATTTGAAGGGGTTCCAGGAGGCAGTGAGGACCAGCATCACTTTTCCCCGCTGGCACCTTTGCTGTGGCAGCAAAAGCTGGACGTATGTCTTTTTTGCTCCAAACACCGCCGAAAGTGAAAAAAGGTGCTTTTGACGATTGACTCTGCAGGAAAGCAGGGAGGGCCAAATTGTCTGGGGCATTTGAAGGGGTTCCAGGAGGCAGTGAGGACCAGCATCACTTTTCCCCGCTGGCACCTTTGCTGTGGCAGCAAAAGCTGGACGTTTGTCTTTTTTGCTCCAAACACCGCCGAAAGTGAAACAAGTTACTTTTGACAATAGCGTCCGCAGGAAAGAAGAGAGGGTGAAATTGTCTGGGGCATTTGAAGGGGTTCCAGGAGGCAGTGAGGACCAGCATCACTTTTCCCCGCTGGCACCTTTGCTGTGGAAGCAAAAGCTGGACGTTTGTCTTTTTTGCTCCCAAAACCGCCGAAAGTGAAAGAAGGTGCTTTTGAGGATAGAGTCTGCAGGAAAGCAGAGAGGGCCAAATTGTCTGGGGCATTTGAAGGGGTTCCAGGAGGCAGTGAGGACCAGCATCACTTTTCCCCGCTGGCACCTTTGCTATGGCAGCAAAAGCTGGACGTTTGTCTTTTTTGCTCCAAACACCGCCGAAAGTGAGAAAAGGTGCTTTTGAGGATAGATTCTGCAGGAAAGCAGAGAGGGCTAAATTGTCTGGGGCATTTGAAGGGGTTCCAGGAGGCAGTGAGGACCAGCATCACTTTTCAACCCTGGCACCTTTGCTGTGGCAGCAAAAGCCGGACATTTGTCTTTTTTGCTCCGGAGGCTGCTGAGAGTGAGAAAAGGTGCTTTTGAGGATAGATTCTGCAGGAAAGCAGAGAGGGCCAAATTGTCTGGGGCATTTGAAGGGGTTCCAGGAGGCAGTGAGGACCAGCATCACTTTTCCCCGCTGGCACCTTTGCTGTGGCAGCAAAATCTGGACGTTTGCCTTTTTTGCTCCAAACACCGCCGAAAGTGAAAAAAGGTCCTTTTGACGATAGCGTCCACAGGAAAGAAGAGAGGGTGAAATTGTATGGGGCATTTGAAGGGGTTCCAGGAGGCAGTGAGGACCAGCATCACTTTTCCCCGCTGGCACTTATGCTGTGGCAGCAAAAGCTGGATGTTTGTCTTTTTTTCTCCGGAGGCTGCCAAGACTGTGAAAAGGTGCTTTGGAGAATAGAGTCTGTAGGAAAGCCGAGAGGGCTAAATTGTCTGGGGCATTTGAAGGGGTTCCAGGAGGCAGTGAGGACCAGCATCACTTTTCCCCGCTGGCACCTTTGCTGTGGCAGCAAAAGCTGGACGTTTGTCTTTTTTGCTCCAAACACCGCCGAAAGTGAAACAAGTTCCTTTTGACGATAGCGTCCACAGGAAAGAAGAGAGGGTGAAATTGTCTGGGGCATTTGAAGGGGTTCCAGGAGGCAGTGAGGACCAGCATCACTTTTCCCCGCTGGCACCTTTGCTGTGGCAGCAAAAGCTGGACGTTTGTCTTTTTTGCTCCAAACACCGCCGAAAGTGAAAAAAGGTGCTTTTGATGATAGATTCTGCTGGAAAGCAGAGAGGGCTAAATTGTCTGGGGCATTTGAAGGGGTTCCAGGAGGCAGTGAGGACCAGCATCACTTTTCCCCGCTGGCACCTTTGCTGTGGCAGCAAAAGCTGGATGTTTGTCTTTTTGGCTCCGGAGGCTGCCGAGAGTGAGAAAAGTTGCTTTTGAGGATAGATTCTGCAGGAAAGCAGAGAGGGTGAAATTGTCTGTGGCATTTGAAGGGGTTCCAGGAGGCAGTGAGGACCAGCATCACTTTTCCCCGCTGGCACCTTTGCTGTGGCAGCAAAAGCTGGACGTTTGTCTTTTTTGCTCCAAACACCGCCGAAAGTGAAAAAAGGTGCTTTTGAGGATAGATTCTGCTGGAAAGCAGAGAGGGCTAAACTGTCTGGGGCATTTGAAGGGGTTCCAGGAGGCAGTGAGGACCAGCATCACTTTTCCCCGCTGGCACCTTTGCTGTGGCAGCAAAATCTGGACGTTTGTCTTTTTTGCTCCAAACACCGCCGAAAGCGAAAAAAGGTCCTTTTGACGATAGCGTCCGCAGGAAAGAAGAGAGGGTGAAATTGTCTGGGGCATTTGAAGGGGTTCCAGGAGGCAGTGAGGACCAGCATCACTTTTCCCCGCTGGCACCTTTGCTGTGGCAGCAAAAGCTGGACGTTTGTCTTTTTTGCTCCAAACACCGCCGAAAGTGAAACAAGTTACTTTTGACAATAGCGTCCGCAGGAAAGAAGAGAGGGTGAAATTGTCTGGGGCATTTCAAGGGGTTCCAGGAGGCAGTGAGGACCAGCATCACTTTTCCCCGCTGGCACCTTTGCTGTGGCAGCAAAAGCTGGACGTTTTTCTTTTTTGCTCCAAAAACCGCCGAAAGTGAAAGAAGGTGCTTTTGAGGATAGAGTCTGCAGGAAAGCAGAGAGGGCCAAATTGTCTGGGGCATTTGAAGGGGTTCCAGGAGGCAGTGAGGACCAGCATCACTTTTCCCCGCTGGCACCTTTGCTATGGCAGCAAAAGCTGGACGTTTGTCTTTTTTGCTCCAAACACCGCCGAAAGTGAGAAAAGGTGCTTTTGAGGATAGATTCTGCAGGAAAGCAGAGAGGGCTAAATTGTCTGGGGCATTTGAAGGGGTTCCAGGAGGCAGTGAGGACCAGCATCACTTTTCCCCGCTGGCACCTTTGCTGTGGCAGCAAAAGCCGGACATTTGTCTTTTTTGCTCCGGAGGCTGCTGAGAGTGAGAAAAGGTGCTTTTGAGGATAGATTCTGCAGGAAAGCAGAGAGGGCCAAATTGTCTGGGGCATTTGAAGGGGTTCCAGGAGGCAGTGAGGACCAGCATCACTTTTCCCCGCTGGCACTTATGCTGTGGCAGCAAAAGCTGGATGTTTGTCTTTTTTTCCCCGGAGGCTGCCAAGACTGTGAAAAGGTGCTTTGGAGAATAGAGTCTGTAGGAAAGCCGAGAGGGCTAAATTGTCTGGGGCATTTGAAGGGGTTCCAGGAGGCAGTGAGGACCAGCATCACTTTTCCCCGCTGGCACCTTTGCTGTGGCAGCAAAAGCTGGACATTTGTCTTTTTTGCTCCAAACACCGCCGAAAGTGAAACAAGTTCCTTTTGACGATAGCGTCCACAGGAAAGAAGAGAGGGCTAAATTGTCTGGGGCATTTGAAGGGGTTCCAGGAGGCAGTGAGGACCAGCATCACTTTTCCCCGCTGGCACCTTTGCTGTGGCAGCAAAAGCTGGACGTTTGTCTTTTTTGCTCCAAACACCGCCGAAAGTGAAAAAAGGTGCTTTTGATGATAGATTCTGCTGGAAAGCAGAGAGGGCTAAATTGTCTGGGGCATTTGAAGGGGTTCCAGGAGGCAGTGAGGACCAGCATCACTTTTCCCCGCTGGCACCTTTGCTGTGGCAGCAAAAGCTGGATGTTTGTCTTTTTTGCTCCGGAGGCTGCCGAGAGTGAGAAAAGGTGCTTTTGAGGATAGATTCTGCAGGAAAGCAGAGAGGGCCAAATTGTCTGGGGCATTTGAAGGGGTTCCAGGAGGCAGTGAGGACCAGCATCACTTTTCCCCGCTGGCACCTTTGCTATGGCAGCAAAAGCTGGACGTTTGTCTTTTTTGCTCCAAACACCGCCGAAAGTGAGAAAAGGTGCTTTTGAGGATAGATTCTGCAGGAAAGCAGAGAGGGCTAAATTGTCTGGGGCATTTGAAGGGGTTCCAGGAGGCAGTGAGGACCAGCATCACTTTTCCCCGCTGGCACCTTTGCTGTGGCAGCAAAAGCTGGACGTTTGTCTTTTTTGCTCCAAACACCGCCGAAAGTGAAAAAAGGTGCTTTTGAGGATAGATTCTGCAGGAAAGCAGAGAGGGCTAAATTGTCTGGGGCATTTGAAGGGGTTCCAGGAGGCAGTGAGGACCAGCATCACTTTTCCCCGCTGGCACCTTTGCTGTGGCAGCAAAAGCTGGATGTTTGTCTTTTTTGCTCCGGAGGCTGCCGAGAGTGAGAAAAGGTGCTTTTGAGGATAGATTCTGCAGGAAAGCAGAGAGGGTGAAATTGTCTGGGGCATTTGAAGGGGTTCCAGGAGGCAGTGAGGACCAGCATCACTTTTCCCCGCTGGCACCTTTGCTGTGGCAGCAAAAGCTGGACGTTTGTCTTTTTTGCTCCAAACACCGCCGAAAGTGAAAAAAGGTGCTTTTGAGGATAGATTCTGCTGGAAAGCAGAGAGGGCTAAACTGTCTGGGGCATTTGAAGGGGTTCCAGGAGGCAGTGAGGACCAGCATCACTTTTCCCCGCTGGCACCTTTGCTGTGGCAGCAAAAGCTGGATGTTTGTCTTTTTTTGCTCCGGAGGCTGCTGAGAGTGAGAAAAGGTGCTTTTGAGGATAGAGTCTGCAGGAAAGCAGAGAGGGCCAAATTGTCTGGGGCATTTGAAGGGGTTCCAGGAGGCAGTGAGGACCAGCATCACTTTTCCCCGCTGGCACCTTTGCTGTGGCAGCAAAAGCTGGACGTTTGTCATTTTTGCTCCAAACACCGCCGAAAGTGAAACAAGTTGCTTTTGACGATAGCGTCCGCAGGAAAGCAGAGAGGGTGAAATTGTCTGGGGCATTTGAAGGGGTTCCAGGAGGCAGTGAGGACCAGCATCACTTTTCCCCGCTGGCACCTTTGCTGTGGCAGCAAAAGCTGTACGTATGTCTTTTTTGCTCCAAACACCGCCGAAAGTGAAAAAAGGTGCTTTTGACGATTGACTCTGCAGGAAAGCAGGGAGGGCCAAATTGTCTGGGGCATTTGAAGGGGTTCCAGGAGGCAGTGAGGACCAGCATCACTTTTCCCCGCTGGCACCTTTGCTATGGCAGCAAAAGCTGGACGTTTGTCTTTTTTGCTCCAAACACCGCCGAAAGTGAGAAAAGGTGCTTTTGAGGATAGATTCTGCAGGAAAGCAGAGAGGGCTAAATTGTCTGGGGCATTTGAAGGGGTTCCAGGAGGCAGTGAGGACCAGCATCACTTTTCAACCCTGGCACCTTTGCTGTGGCAGCAAAAGCCGGACATTTGTCTTTTTTGCTCCGGAGGCTGCTGAGAGTGAGAAAAGGTGCTTTTGAGGATAGATTCTGCAGGAAAGCAGAGAGGGCCAAATTGTCTGGGGCATTTGAAGGGGTTCCAGGAGGCAGTGAGGACCAGCATCACTTTTCCCCGCTGGCACCTTTGCTGTGGCAGCAAAATCTGGACGTTTGCCTTTTTTGCTCCAAACACCGCCGAAAGTGAAAAAAGGTCCTTTTGACGATAGCGTCCGCAGGAAAGAAGAGAGGGTGAAATTGTCTGGGGCATTTGAAGGGGTTCCAGGAGGCAGTGAGGACCAGCATCACTTTTCCCCGCTGGCACCTTTGCTCTGGTAGCAAAAGCTGGATGTTTGTCTTTTTTTCTCCGGAGGCTGCCGAGACTGTTAAAAGGTGCTTTTGAGGATAGAGTCTGCAGGAAAGCAGAGAGATCTATATTGCCTGGGGCATTTGAAGGGGTTCCAGGAGGCAGTGAGGACCAGCATCACTTTTCCCCGCTGGCACTTATGCTGTGGCAGCAAAAGCTGGATGTTTGTCTTTTTTTCTCCGGAGGCTGCCAAGACTGTGAAAAGGTGCTTTGGAGAATAGAGTCTGTAGGAAAGCCGAGAGGGCTAAATTGTCTGGGGCATTTGAAGGGGTTCCAGGAGGCAGTGAGGACCAGCATCACTTTTCCCCGCTGGCACCTTTGCTGTGGCAGCAAAAGCTGGATGTTTGTCTTTTTTGCTCCAAACACCGCCGAAAGTGAAACAAGTTCCTTTTGACGATAGCGTCCACAGGAAAGAAGAGAGGGTGAAATTGTCTGGGGCATTTGAAGGGGTTCCAGGAGGCAGTGAGGACCAGCATCACTTTTCCCCGCTGGCACCTTTGCTGTGGCAGCAAAAGCTGGACGTTTGTCTTTTTTGCTCCAAACACCGCCGAAAGTGAAAAAAGGTGCTTTTGATGATAGATTCTGCAGGAAAGCAGAGAGGGCTAAATTGTCTGGGGCATTTGAAGGGGTTCCAGGAGGCAGTGAGGACCAGCATCACTTTTCCCCGCTGGCACCTTTGCTGTGGCAGCAAAAGCTGGATGTTTGTCTTTTTTTCTCCGGAGGCTGCCGAGACTGTTAAAAGGTGCTTTTGAGGATAGAGTCTGCAGGAAAGCAGAGAGATCTATATTGCCTGGGGCATTTGAAGGGGTTCCAGGAGGCAGTGAGGACCAGCATCACTTTTCCCCGCTGGCACTTATGCTGTGGCAGCAAAAGCTGGATGTTTGTCTTTTTTGCTCCAAACAGGGCCGAAAGTGAGAAAAGGTGCTTTTGAGGATAGATTCTGCAGGAAAGCAGAGAGGGCTAAATTGTCTGGGGCATTTGAAGGGTTTCCAGGAGGCAGTGAGGACCAGCATCACTTTTCAACCCTGGCACCTTTGCTGTGGCAGCAAAAGCAGGACATTTGTCTTTTTTGCTCCGGAGGCTGCTGAGAGTGAGAAAAGGTGCTTTTGAGGATAGATTCTGCAGGAAAGCAGAGAGGGCCAAATTGTCTGGGGCATTTGAAGGGGTTCCAGGAGGCAGTGAGGACCAGCATCACTTTTCCCCGCTGGCACCTTTGCTGTGGCAGCAAAATCTGGACGTTTGACTTTTTTGCTCCAAACACCGCCGAAAGTGAAAAAAGGTCCTTTTGACGATAGCGTCCGCAGGAAAGAAGAGAGGGTGAAATTGTCTGGGGCATTTGAAGGGGTTCCAGGAGGCAGTGAGGACCAGCATCACTTTTCCCCGCTGGCACCTTTGCTCTGGTAGCAAAAGCTGGATGTTTGTCTTTTTTTCTCCGGAGGCTGCCGAGACTGTTAAAAGGTGCTTTTGAGGATAGAGTCTGCAGGAAAGCAGAGAGATCTATATTGCCTGGGGCATTTGAAGGGGTTCCAGGAGGCAGTGAGGACCAGCATCACTTTTCCCCGCTGGCACCTTTGCTGTGGCAGCAAAAGCTGGATGTTTGTCTTTTTTGCTCCGGAGGCTGCCGAGAGTGAGAAAAGGTGCTTTTGAGGATAGATTCTGCAGGAAAGCAGAGAGCGTGAAATTGTCTGGGGCATTTGAAGGGGTTCCAGGAGGCAGTGAGGACCAGCATCACTTTTCCCCGCTGGCACCTTTGCTGTGGCAGCAAAAGCTGGACGTTTGTCTTTTTTGCTCCAAACACCGCCGAAAGTGAAAAAAGGTGCTTTTGAGGATAGATTTTGCTGGAAAGCAGAGAGGGCTAAACTGTCTGGGGCATTTGAAGGGGTTCCAGGAGGCAGTGAGGACCAGCATCACTTTTCCCCGCTGGCACCTTTGCTGTGGCAGCAAAAGCTGGATGTTTGTCTTTTTTTCTCCGGAGGCTGCTGAGAGTGAGAAAAGGTGCTTTTGAGGATAGAGTCTGCAGGAAAGCAGAGAGGGCCAAATTGTCTGGGGCATTTGAAGGGGTTCCAGGAGGCAGTGAGGACCAGCATCACTTTTCCCCGCTGGCACCTTTGCTGTGGCAGCAAAAGCTGGACGTTTGTCTTTTTTGTTCAAAACACCGCCGAAAGTGAAACAAGTTGCTTTTGACGATAGCGTCCGCAGGAAAGCAGAGAGGGCTAAATTGTCTGGGGCATTTGAAGGGGTTCCAGGAGGCAGTGAGGACCAGCATCACTTTTCCCCGCTGGCACCTTTGCTGTGGCAGCAAAAGCTGGACGTATGTCTTTTTTGCTCCAAACACTGCCGTAAGTGAAAAAAAATGCTTTTGACGATTGACTCTGCAGGAAAGCAGGGAGGGCCAAATTGTCTGGGGCATTTGAAGGGGTTCCAGGAGGCAGTGAGGACCAGCATCACTTTTCCCCGCTGGCACCTTTGCTATGGCAGCAAAAGCTGGACGTTTGTCTTTTTTGCTCCAAACACCGCCGAAAGTGAAACAAGTTACTTTTGACAATAGCGTCCGCAGGAAAGAAGAGAGGGTGAAATTGTCTGGGGCATTTGAAGGGGTTCCAGGAGGCAGTGAGGACCAGCATCACTTTTCCCCGCTGGCACCTTTGCTCTGGCAGCAAAAGCTGGACGTTTGTCTTTTTTGCTCCAAAAACCGCCGAAAGTGAAAGAAGGTGCTTTTGATGATAGAGTCTGCAGGAAAGCAGAGAGGGCCAAATTGTCTGGGGCATTTGAAGGGGTTCCAGGAGGCAGTGAGGACCAGCATCATTTTTCCCTGCTGGCACCTTTGCTATGGCAGCAAAAGCTGGACGTTTGTCTTTTTTGCTCCAAACACCGCCGAAAGTGAAAAAAGGTGCTTTTGAGGATAGATTCTGCAGGAAAGCAGAGAGGGCTAAATTGTTTGGGGCATTTGAAGGGGTTCCAGGAGGCAGTGAGGACCAGCATCACTTTTCAACCCTGGCACCTTTGCTGTGGCAGCAAAAGCCGGACATTTGTCTTTTTTGCTCCGGAGGCTGCTGAGAGTGAGAAAAGGTGCTTTTGAGGATAGATTCTGCAGGAAAGCAGAGAGGGCCAAATTGTCTGGGGCATTTGAAGGGGTTCCAGGAGGCAGTGAGGACCAGCATCACTTTTCCCCGCTGGCACCTTTGCTGTGGCACCAAAATCTGGACGTTTGCCTTTTTTGCTCCAAACACCGCCGAAAGTGAAAAAAGGTCCTTTTGACGATAGCGTCCGCAGGAAAGAAGAGAGGGTGAAATTGTCTGGGGCATTTGAAGGGGTTCCAGGAGGCAGTGAGGACCAGCATCACTTTTCCCCGCTGGCACCTTTGCTCTGGTAGCAAAAGCTGGATGTTTGTCTTTTTTTCTCCGGAGGCTGCCGAGACTGTTAAAAGGTGCTTTTGAGGATAGAGTCTGCAGGAAAGCAGAGAGATCTATATTGCCTGGGGCATTTGAAGGGGTTCCAGGAGGCAGTGAGGACCAGCATCACTTTTCCCCGCTGGCACTTATGCTGTGGCAGCAAAAGCTGGATGTTTGTCTTTTTTGCTCCAAACACCGCCGAAAGTGAAACAAGTTCCTTTTGACGATAGCGTCCACAGGAAAGAAGAGAGGGTGAAATTGTCTGGGGCATTTGAAGGGGTTCCAGGAGGCAGTGAGGACCAGCATCACTTTTCCCCGCTGGCACCTTTGCTGTGGCAGCAAAAGCTGGACGTTTGTCTTTTTTGCTCCAAACACCGCCGAAAGTGAAAAAAGGTGCTTTTGATGATAGATTCTGCTGGAAAGCAGAGAGGGCTAAATTGTCTGGGGCATTTGAAGGGGTTCCAGGAGGCAGTGAGGACCAGCATCACTTTTCCCCGCTGGCACCTTTGCTGTGGCAGCAAAAGCTGGATGTTTGTCTTTTTTGCTCCGGAGGCTGCCGAGAGTGAGAAAAGGTGCTTTTGAGGATAGATTCTGCAGGAAAGCAGAGAGCGTGAAATTGTCTGGGGCATTTGAAGGGGTTGCAGGAGGCAGTGAGGACCAGCATCACTTTTCCCCGCTGGCACCTTTGCTGTGGCAGCAAAAGCTGGACGTTTGTCTTTTTTGCTCCAAACACCGCCGAAAGTGAAAAAAGGTGCTTTTGAGGATAGATTTTGCTGGAAAGCAGAGAGGGCTAAACTGTCTGGGGCATTTGAAGGGGTTCCAGGAGGCAGTGAGGACCAGCATCACTTTTCCCCGCTGGCACCTTTGCTGTGGCAGCAAAAGCTGGATGTTTGTCTTTTTTTCTCCGGAGGCTGCTGAGAGTGAGAAAAGGTGCTTTTGAGGATAGAGTCTGCAGGAAAGCAGAGAGGGCCAAATTGTCTGGGGCATTTGAAGGGGTTCCAGGAGGCAGTGAGGACCAGCATCACTTTTCCCCGCTGGCACCTTTGCTGTGGCAGCAAAAGCTGGACGTTTGTCTTTTTTGTTCAAAACACCGCCGAAAGTGAAACAAGTTGCTTTTGACGATAGCGTCCGCAGGAAAGCAGAGAGGGCTAAATTGTCTGGGGCATTTGAAGGGGTTCCAGGAGGCAGTGAGGACCAGCATCACTTTTCCCCGCTGGCACCTTTGCTGTGGCAGCAAAAGCTGGACGTATGTCTTTTTTGCTCCAAACACTGCCGTAAGTGAAAAAAAATGCTTTTGACGATTGACTCTGCAGGAAAGCAGGGAGGGCCAAATTGTCTGGGGCATTTGAAGGGGTTCCAGGAGGCAGTGAGGACCAGCATCACTTTTCCCCGCTGGCACCTTTGCTATGGCAGCAAAAGCTGGACGTTTGTCTTTTTTGCTCCAAACACCGCCGAAAGTGAAACAAGTTACTTTTGACAATAGCGTCCGCAGGAAAGAAGAGAGGGTGAAATTGTCTGGGGCATTTGAAGGGGTTCCAGGAGGCAGTGAGGACCAGCATCACTTTTCCCCGCTGGCACCTTTGCTCTGGCAGCAAAAGCTGGACGTTTGTCTTTTTTGCTCCAAAAACCGCCGAAAGTGAAAGAAGGTGCTTTTGATGATAGAGTCTGCAGGAAAGCAGAGAGGGCCAAATTGTCTGGGGCATTTGAAGGGGTTCCAGGAGGCAGTGAGGACCAGCATCACTTTTCCCCGCTGGCACCTTTGCTATGGCAGCAAAAGCTGGACGTTTGTCTTTTTTGCTCCAAACACCGCCGAAAGTGAAAAAAGGTGCTTTTGAGGATAGATTCTGCAGGAAAGCAGAGAGGGCTAAATTGTTTGGGGCATTTGAAGGGGTTCCAGGAGGCAGTGAGGACCAGCATCACTTTTCAACCCTGGCACCTTTGCTGTGGCAGCAAAAGCCGGACATTTGTCTTTTTTGCTCCGGAGGCTGCTGAGAGTGAGAAAAGGTGCTTTTGAGGATAGATTCTGCAGGAAAGCAGAGAGGGCCAAATTGTCTGGGGCATTTGAAGGGGTTCCAGGAGGCAGTGAGGACCAGCATCACTTTTCCCCGCTGGCACCTTTGCTGTGGCACCAAAATCTGGACGTTTGCCTTTTTTGCTCCAAACACCGCCGAAAGTGAAAAAAGGTCCTTTTGACGATAGCGTCCGCAGGAAAGAAGAGAGGGTGAAATTGTCTGGGGCATTTGAAGGGGTTCCAGGAGGCAGTGAGGACCAGCATCACTTTTCCCCGCTGGCACCTTTGCTCTGGTAGCAAAAGCTGGATGTTTGTCTTTTTTTCTCCGGAGGCTGCCGAGACTGTTAAAAGGTGCTTTTGAGGATAGAGTCTGCAGGAAAGCAGAGAGATCTATATTGCCTGGGGCATTTGAAGGGGTTCCAGGAGGCAGTGAGGACCAGCATCACTTTTCCCCGCTGGCACTTATGCTGTGGCAGCAAAAGCTGGATGTTTGTCTTTTTTTCTCCGGAGGCTGCCAAGACTGTGAAAAGGTGCTTTGGAGAATAGAGTCTGTAGGAAAGCCGAGAGGGCTAAATTGTCTGGAGCATTTGAAGGGGTTCCAGGAGGCAGTGAGGACCAGCATCACTTTTCCCCGCTGGCACCTTTGCTGTGGCAGCAAAAGCTGGATGTTTGTCTTTTTTGCTCCGGAGGCTGCTGAGAGTGAGAAAAGGTGCTTTTGAGGATAGAGTCTGCAGGAAAGCAGAGAGGGCCAAATTGTCTGGGGCATTTGAAGGGGTTCCAGGAGGCAGTGAGGACCAGCATCACTTTTCCCCGCTGGCACCTTTGCTCTGGCAGCAAAAGCTGGACGTTTGTCTTTTTTGCTCCAAAAACCGCCGAAAGTGAAAGAAGGTGCTTTTGATGATAGAGTCTGCAGGAAAGCAGAGAGGGCCAAATTGTCTGGGGCATTTGAAGGGGTTCCAGGAGGCAGTGAGGACCAGCATCACTTTTCCCCGCTGGCACCTTTGCTATGGCAGCAAAAGCTGGACGTTTGTCTTTTTTGCTCCAAACACCGCCGAAAGTGAAAAAAGGTGCTTTTGAGGATAGATTCTGCAGGAAAGCAGAGAGGGCTAAATTGTCTGGGGCATTTGAAGGGGTTCCAGGAGGCAGTGAGGACCAGCATCACTTTTCAACCCTGGCACCTTTGCTGTGGCAGCAAAAGCCGGACATTTGTCTTTTTTGCTCCGGAGGCTGCTGAGAGTGAGAAAAGGTGCTTTTGAGGATAGAGTCTGCAGGAAAGCAGAGAGGGCCCAATTGTCTGGGGCATTTGAAGGGGTTCCAGGAGGCAGTGAGGACCAGCATCACTTTTCCCCGCTGGCACCTTTGCTCTGGCAGCAAAAGCTGGACGTTTGTCTTTTTTGCTCCAAAAACCGCCGAAAGTGAAAGAAGGTGCTTTTGATGATAGAGTCTGCAGGAAAGCAGAGAGGGCCAAATTGTCTGGGGCATTTGAAGGGGTTCCAGGAGGCAGTGAGGACCAGCATCACTTTTCCCCGCTGGCACCTTTGCTATGGCAGCAAAAGCTGGACGTTTGTCTTTTTTGCTCCAAACACCGCCGAAAGTGAAAAAAGGTGCTTTTGAGGATAGATTCTGCAGGAAAGCAGAGAGGGCTAAATTGTCTGGGGCATTTGAAGGGGTTCCAGGAGGCAGTGAGGACCAGCATCACTTTTCAACCCTGGCACCTTTGCTGTGGCAGCAAAAGCCGGACATTTGTCTTTTTTGCTCCGGAGGCTGCTGAGAGTGAGAAAAGGTGCTTTTGAGGATAGAGTCTGCAGGAAAGCAGAGAGGGCCCAATTGTCTGGGGCATTTGAAGGGGTTCCAGGAGGCAGTGAGGACCAGCATCACTTTTCCCCGCTGGCACCTTTGCTGTGGCAGCAAAATCTGGACGTTTGCCTTTTTTGCTCCAAACACCGCCGAAAGTGAAAAAAGGTCCTTTTGACGATAGCGTCCGCAGGAAAGAAGAGAGGGTGAAATTGTCTGTGGCATTTGAAGGGGTTCCAGGAGGCAGTGAGGACCAGCATCACTTTTCCCCGCTGGCACCTTTGCTCTGGTAGCAAAAGCTGGATGTTTGTCTTTTTTTCTCCGGAGGCTGCGAGACTGTTAAAAGGTGCTTTTGAGGATAGAGTCTGCAGGAAAGCAGAGAGATCTATATTGCCTGGGGCATTTGAAGGGGTTCCAGGAGGCAGTGAGGACCAGCATCACTTTTCCCCGCTGGCACTTATGCTGTGGCAGCAAAAGCTGGATGTTTGTCTTTTTTTCTCCGGAGGCTGCCAAGACTGTGAAAAGGTGCTTTGGAGAATAGAGTCTGTAGGAAAGCCGAGAGGGCTAAATTGTCTGGAGCATTTGAAGGGGTTCCAGGAGGCAGTGAGGACCAGCATCACTTTTCCCCGCTGGCACCTTTGCTGTGGCAGCAAAAGCTGGATGTTTGTCTTTTTTGCTCCGGAGGCTGCCGAGAGTGAGAAAAGGTGCTTTTGAGGATAGATTCTGCAGGAAAGCAGAGAGGGTGAAATTGTCTGTGGCATTTGAAGGGGTTCCAGGAGGCAGTGATGACCAGCATCACTTTTCCCTGCTGGCACCTTTGCTGTGGCAGCAAAAGCTGGACGTTTGTCTTTTTTGCTCCGAACACCGCCGAAAGTGAGAAAAGGTGATTTTGAGGATAGAGTCTGCAGGAAAGCAGGGAGGGCCAAATTGTCTGGGGCATTTGAAGGGGTTCCAGGAGGCAGTGAGGACCAGCATCACTTTTCCCCGCTGGCACCTTTGCTGTGGCAGCAAAAGCTGGATGTTTGTCTTTTTTGCTCCGGAGGCTGCTGAGAGTGAGAAAAGGTGCTTTTGAGGATAGAGTCTGCAGGAAAGCAGAGAGGGCCAAATTGTCTGGGGCATTTGAAGGGGTTCCAGGAGGCAGTGAGGACCAGCATCACTTTTCCCCGCTGGCACCTTTGCTGTGGCAGCAAAAGCTGGACGTTTGTCTTTTTTGCTCCAAACACCGCCGAAAGTGAAACAAGTTGCTTTTGACGATAGCGTCCGCAGGAAAGCAGAGAGGGCGAAATTGTCTGGGGCATTTGAAGGGGTTCCAGGAGGCAGTGAGGACCAGCATCACTTTTCCCCGCTGGCACCTTTGCTGTGGCAGCAAAAGCTGGACGTATGTCTTTTTTGCTCCAAACACCGCCGAAAGTGAAAAAAGGTGCTTTTGAGGATAGATTCTGCTGGAAAGCAGAGAGGGCTAAATTGTCTGGGGCATTTGAAGGGGTTCCAGGAGGCAGTGAGGACCAGCATCACTTTTCCCCGCTGGCACCTTTGCTGTGGCAGCAAAAGCTGGACGTTTGTCTTTTTTGCTCCAAACACCGCCGAAAGTGAAAAAAGGTGCTTTTGAGGATAGATTCTGCAGGAAAGCAGAGAGGGCTAAATTGTCTGGGGCATTTGAAGGGGTTCCAGGAGGCAGTGAGGACCAGCATCACTTTTCAACCCTGGCACCTTTGCTGTGGCAGCAAAAGCTGGACGTTTGTCTTTTTTGCTCCAAACACCGCCGAAAGTGAAAAAAGGTGCTTTTGATGATAGATTCTGCTGGAAAGAAGAGAGGGCTAAATTGTCTGGGGCATTTGAAGGGGTTCCAGGAGGCAGTGAGGACCAGCATCACTTTTCCCCTCTGGCACCTTTGCTGTGGCAGCAAAAGCCGGACATTTGTCTTTTTTTCTCCGGAGGCTGCTGAGAGTGAGAAAAGGTGCATTTGAGGATAGATTCTGCAGGAAAGCAGAGAGGGCCAAATTGTCTGGGGCATTTGAAGGGGTTCCAGGAGGCAGTGAGGACCAGCATCACTTTTCCCCGCTGGCACCTTTGCTGTGGCAGCAAAATCTGGACGTTTGCCTTTTTTGCTCCAAACACCGACGAAAGTGAAAAAAGGTCCTTTTGACGATAGCGTCCGCAGGAAAGCAGAGAGGGCTAAATTATCTGGGGCATTTGAAGGGGTTCCAGGAGGCAGTGAGGACCAGCATCACTTTTCCCCGCTGGCACCTTTGCTCTGGTAGCAAAAGCTGGATGTTTGTCTTTTTTTCTCCGGAGGCTGCCGAGACTGTGAAAAGGTGCTTTTGAGGATAGATTCTGCAAGAAAGCAGAGAGATCTAAATTGTCTGGGGCATTTGAAGGGGTTCCAGGAGGCAGTGAGGACCAGCATCACTTTTCCCCGCTGGCACCTTTGCTGTGGCAGCAAAAGCTGGATGTTTGTCTTTTTTTCTCCGGAGGCTGCCAAGACTGTGAGAAGGTGCTTTGGAGAATAGAGTCCGGAGGAAAGCCGAGAGGGCTAAATTGTCTGGGGCATTTGAAGGGGTTCCAGGAGGCAGTGAGGACCAGCATCACTTTTCCCCGCTGGCACCTTTGCTGTGGCAGCAAAAGCTGGACGTTTGCCTTTTTTGCTCCAAAAACCGCCGAAAGTGAAAAAAGGTGCTTTTGAGGATAGATTCTGCTGGAAAGCAGAGAGGGCTAAATTGTCTGGGGCATTTGAAGGGGTTCCAGGAGGCAGTGAGGACCAGCATCACTTTTCCCCGCTGGCACCTTTGCTGTGGCAGCAAAAGCTGGATGTTTGTCTTTTTTGCTCCGGAGGCTGCCGAGAGTGAGAAAAGGTGCTTTTGAGGATAGATTCTGCAGGAAAGCAGAGAGGGTGAAATTGTCTGGGGCATTTGAAGGGGTTCCAGGAGGCAGTGAGGACCAGCATCACTTTTCCCCGCTGGCACCTTTGCTGTGGCAGCAAAAGCTGGACGTTTGTCTTTTTTGCTCCAAAAACCGCCGAAAGTGAAAGAAGGTGCTTTTGAGGATAGAGTCTGCAGGAAAGCAGAGAGGGCCAAATTGTCTGGGGCATTTGAAGGGGTTCCAGGAGGCAGTGAGGACCAGCATCACTTTTCCCCGCTGGCACCTTTGCTGTGGCAGCAAAAGCTGGACGTTTGTCTTTTTAGCTCCAAACAACGCCGAAAGTGAGAAAAGGTGATTTTGAGGATAGAGTCTGCAGGAAAGCAGAGAGGGCTAAATTGTCTGGGGCATTTGAAGGGGTTCCAGGAGGCAGTGAGGACCAGCATCACTTTTCCCCGCTGGCACCTTTGCTGTGGCAGCAAAAGCTGGACGTTTGTCTTTTTAGCTCCAAACACCGCCGAAAGTGAGAAAAGGTGATTTTGAGGATAGAGTCTGCAAGAAAGCAGAGAGATCTAAATTGCCTGGGGCATTTGAAGGGGTTCCAGGAGGCAGTGAGGACCAGCATCACTTTTCCCCGCTGGCACTTATGCTGTGGCAGCAAAAGCTGGATGTTTGTCTTTTTTTCTCCGGAGGCTGCCAAGACTGTGAAAAGGTGCTTTGGAGAATAGAGTCCGTAGGAAAGCCGAGAGGGCTAAATTGTCTGGGGCATTTGAAGGGGTTCCAGGAGGCAGTGAGGACCAGCATCACTTTTCCCCGCTGGCACCTTTGCTGTGGCAGCAAAAGCTGGACGTTTGTCTTTTTTGCTCCAAACACCGCCGAAAGTGAAACAAGTTCCTTTTGACGATTGCGTCCACAGGAAAGAAGAGAGGGTGAAATTGTCTGGGGCATTTGAAGGGGTTCCAGGAGGCAGTGAGGACCAGCATCACTTTTCCCCGCTGGCACCTTTGCTGTGGCAGCAAAAGCTGGATGTTTGTCTTTTTTGCCCCGGAGGCTGCCGAGAGTGAGAAAAGGTGCTTTTGAGGATAGATTCTGCAGGAAAGCAGAGAGGGTGAAATGTTCTGGGGCATTTGAAGGGGTTCCAGGAGGCAGTGAGGACCAGCATCACTTTTCCCCGCTGGCACCTTTGCTGTGGCAGCAAAAGCTGGACGTTTGTCTTTTTTGCTCCAAACACCGCCGAGAGTGAGAAAAGGTGCTTTTGAGGATAGATTCTGCTGGAAAGCAGAGAGGGCTAAACTGTCTGGGGCATTTGAAGGGGTTCCAGGAGGCAGTGAGGACAAGCATCACTTTTCCCCGCTGGCACCTTTGCTGTGGCAGCAAAAGCTGGACGTTTGTCTTTTTTGCTCCAAACACCGCCGAAAGTGAAAAAAGGTGCTTTTGAGGATAGATTCTGCAGGAAAGCAGAGAGGGCCAAATTGTCTGGGGCATTTGAAGGGGTTCCAGGAGGCAGTGAGGACCAGCATCACTTTTCCCCGCTGGCACCTTTGCTGTGGCAGCAAAAGCTGGACGTTTGTCTTTTTTGCTCCAAACACCGCCGAAAGTGAAACAAGTTACTTTTGACAATAGCGTCCGCAGGAAAGAAGAGAGGGTGAAATTGTCTGGGGCATTTGAAGGGGTTCCAGGAGGCAGTGAGGACCAGCATCACTTTTCCCCGCTGGCACCTTTGCTGTGGCAGCAAAAGCTGGACGTTTGTCTTTTTTGCTCCAAAAACCGCCGAAAGTGAAAGAAGGTGCTTTTGATGATAGAGTCTGCAGGAAAGCAGAGAGGGCCAAATTGTCTGGGGCATTTGAAGGGGTTCCAGGAGGCAGTGAGGACCAGCATCACTTTTCCCCGCTGGCACCTTTGCTATGGCAGCAAAAGCTGGACGTTTGTCTTTTTTGCTCCAAACACCGCCGAAAGTGAAAAAAGGTGCTTTTGAGGATAGATTCTGCAGGAAAGCAGAGAGGGCTAAATTGTCTGGGGCATTTGAAGGGGTTCCAGGAGGCAGTGAGGACCAGCATCACTTTTCAACCCTGGCACCTTTGCTGTGGCAGCAAAAGCCGGACATTTGTCTTTTTTGCTCCGGAGGCTGCTGAGAGTGAGAAAAGGTGCTTTTGAGGATAGATTCTGCAGGAAAGCAGAGAGGGCCAAATTGTCTGGGGCATTTGAAGGGGTTCCAGGAGGCAGTGAGGACCAGCATCACTTTTCCCCGCTGGCACCTTTGCTGTGGCAGCAAAAGCTGGACGTTTGTCTTTTTTGCTCCAAACACCGCCGAAAGTGAAAAAAGGTGCTTTTGAGGATAGATTCTGCAGGAAAGCAGAGAGGGCCAAATTGTCTGGGGCATTTGAAGGGGTTCCAGGAGGCAGTGAGGACCAGCATCACTTTTCCCCGCTGGCACCTTTGCTCTGGTAGCAAAAGCTGGATGTTTGTCTTTTTTTCTCCGGAGGCTGCCGAGACTGTTAAAAGGTGCTTTTGAGGATAGAGTCTGCAGGAAAGCAGAGAGATCTATATTGCCTGGGGCATTTGAAGGGGTTCCAGGAGGCAGTGAGGACCAGCATCACTTTTCCCCGCTGGCACTTATGCTGTGGCAGCAAAAGCTGGATGTTTGTCTTTTTTTCTCCGGAGGCTGCCAAGACTGTGAAAAGGTGCTTTGGAGAATAGAGTCTGTAGGAAAGCCGAGAGGGCTAAATTGTCTGGAGCATTTGAAGGGGTTCCAGGAGGCAGTGAGGACCAGCATCACTTTTCCCCGCTGGCACCTTTGCTGTGGCAGCAAAAGCTGGATGTTTGTCTTTTTTGCTACGGAGGCTGCCGAGAGTGAGAAAAGGTGCTTTTGAGGATAGATTCTGCAGGAAAGCAGAGAGGGTGAAATTGTCTGTGGCATTTGAAGGGGTTCCAGGAGGCAGTGATGACCAGCATCACTTTTCCATGCTGGCACCTTTGCTGTGGCAGCAAAAGCTGGACGTTTGTCTTTTTTGCTCCGAACACCGCCGAAAGTGAGAAAAGGTGATTTTGATGATAGAGTCTGCAGGAAAGCAGGGAGGGCCAAATTGTCTGGGGCATTTGAAGGGGTTCCAGGAGGCAGTGAGGACCAGCATCACTTTTCCCCGCTGGCACCTTTGCTGTGGCAGCAAAAGCTGGATGTTTGTCTTTTTTGCTCCGGAGGCTGCTGAGAGTGAGAAAAGGTGCTTTTGAGGATAGAGTCTGCAGGAAAGCAGAGAGGGCCAAATTGTCTGGGGCATTTGAAGGGGTTCCAGGAGGCAGTGAGGACCAGCATCACTTTTCCCCGCTGGCACCTTTGCTGTGGCAGCAAAAGCTGGACGTTTGTCATTTTTGCTCCAAACACCGCCGAAAGTGAAACAAGTTGCTTTTGACGATAGCGTCCGCAGGAAAGCAGAGAGGGCTAAATTGTCTGGGGCATTTGAAGGGGTTCCAGGAGGCAGTGAGGACCAGCATCACTTTTCCCCGCTGGCACCTTTGCTGTGGCAGCAAAAGCTGGACGTATGTCTTTTTTGCTCCAAACACCGCCGAAAGTGAAAAAAGGTGCTTTTGAGGATAGATTCTGCTGGAAAGCAGAGAGGGCTAAATTGTCTGGGGCATTTGAAGGGGTTCCAGGAGGCAGTGAGGACCAGCATCACTTTTCCCCGCTGGCACCTTTGCTGTGGCAGCAAAAGCTGGACGTTTGTCTTTTTTGCTCCAAACACCGCCGAAAGTGAAAAAAGGTGCTTTTGAGGATAGATTCTGCAGGAAAGCAGAGAGGGCTAAATTGTCTGGGGCATTTGAAGGGGTTCCAGGAGGCAGTGAGGACCAGCATCACTTTTCAACCCTGGCACCTTTGCTGTGGCAGCAAAAGCTGGACGTTTGCCTTTTTTGCTCCAAACACCGCCGAAAGTGAAACAAGTTCCTTTTGACGATAGCGTCCACAGGAAAGAAGAGAGGGTGAAATTGTCTGGGGCATTTGAAGGGGTTCCAGGAGGCAGTGAGGACCAGCATCACTTTTCCCCGCTGGCACCTTTGCTGTGGCAGCAAAAGCTGGACGTTTGTCTTTTTTGCTCCAAACACCGCCGAAAGTGAAAAAAGGTGCTTTTGATGATAGATTCTGCTGGAAAGAAGAGAGGGCTAAATTGTCTGGGGCATTTGAAGGGGTTCCAGGAGGCAGTGAGGACCAGCATCACTTTTCCCCTCTGGCACCTTTGCTGTGGCAGCAAAAGCCGGACATTTGTCTTTTTTTCTCCGGAGGCTGCTGAGAGTGAGAAAAGGTGCATTTGAGGATAGATTCTGCAGGAAAGCAGAGAGGGCCAAATTGTCTGGGGCATTTGAAGGGGTTCCAGGAGGCAGTGAGGACCAGCATCACTTTTCCCCGCTGGCACCTTTGCTCTGGTAGCAAAAGCTGGATGTTTGTCTTTTTTTCTCCGGAGGCTGCCGAGACTGTGAAAAGGTGCTTTTGAGGATAGATTCTGCAAGAAAGCAGAGAGATCTAAATTCTCTGGGGCATTTGAAGGGGTTCCAGGAGGCAGTGAGGACCAGCATCACTTTTCCCCGCTGGCACCTTTGCTGTGGCAGCAAAAGCTGGATGTTTGTCTTTTTTTCTCCGGAGGCTGCCAAGACTGTGAGAAGGTGCTTTGGAGAATAGAGTCCGGAGGAAAGCCGAGAGGGCTAAATTGTCTGGGGCATTTGAAGGGGTTCCAGGAGGCAGTGAGGACCAGCATCACTTTTCCCCGCTGGCACCTTTGCTGTGGCAGCAAAAGCTGGACGTTTGCCTTTTTTGCTCCAAAAACCGCCGAAAGTGAAAAAAGGTGCTTTTGAGGATAGAGTCTGCTGGAAAGCAGAGAGGGCTAAATTGTCTGGGGCATTTGAAGGGGTTCCAGGAGGCAGTGAGGACCAGCATCACTTTTCCCCGCTGGCACCTTTGCTGTGGCAGCAAAAGCTGGATGTTTGTCTTTTTTGCTCCGGAGGCTGCCGAGAGTGAGAAAAGGTGCTTTTGAGGATAGATTCTGCAGGAAAGCAGAGAGGGTGAAATTGTCTGGGGCATTTGAAGGGGTTCCAGGAGGCAGTGAGGACCAGCATCACTTTTCCCCGCTGGCACCTTTGCTGTGGCAGCAAAAGCTGGACGTTTGTCTTTTTTGCTCCAAAAACCGCCGAAAGTGAAAGAAGGTGCTTTTGAGGATAGAGTCTGCAGGAAAGCAGAGAGGGCCAAATTGTCTGGGGCATTTGAAGGGGTTCCAGGAGGCAGTGAGGACCAGCATCACTTTTCCCCGCTGGCACCTTTGCTATGGCAGCAAAAGCTGGACGTTTGTCTTTTTTGCTCCAAACACCGCCGAAAGTGAGAAAAGGTGATTTTGAGGATAGAGTCTGCAGGAAAGCAGAGAGGGCTAAATTGTCTGGGGCATTTGAAGGGGTTCCAGGAGGCAGTGAGGACCAGCATCACTTTTCCCCGCTGGCACCTTTGCTCTGGTAGCAAAAGCTGGATGTTTGTCTTTTTTTCTCCGGAGGCTGCCGAGACTGTGAAAAGGTGCTTTTGAGGATAGAGTCTGCAAGAAAGCAGAGAGATCTAAATTGTCTGGGGCATTTGAAGGGGTTCCAGGAGGCAGTGAGGACCAGCATCACTTTTCCCCGCTGGCACTTATGCTGTGGCAGCAAAAGCTGGATGTTTGTCTTTTTTTCTCCGGAGGCTGCCAAGACTGTGAAAAGGTGCTTTGGAGAATAGAGTCCGTAGGAAAGCCGAGAGGGCTAAATTGTCTGGGGCATTTGAAGGGGTTCCAGGAGGCAGTGAGGACCAGCATCACTTTTCCCCGCTGGCACCTTTGCTGTGGCAGCAAAAGCTGGACGTTTGTCTTTTTTGCTCCAAACACCGCCGAAAGTGAAACAAGTTCCTTTTGACGATTGCGTCCACAGGAAAGAAGAGAGGGTGAAATTGTCTGGGGCATTTGAAGGGGTTCCAGGAGGCAGTGAGGACCAGCATCACTTTTCCCCGCTGGCACCTTTGCTGTGGCAGCAAAAGCTGGACGTTTGTCTTTTTTGCTCCAAACACCGCCGAAAGTGAAAAAAGGTGCTTTTGATGATAGATTCTGCTGGAAAGAAGAGAGGGCTAAATTGTCTGGGGCATTTGAAGGGGTTCCAGGAGGCAGTGAGGACCAGCATCACTTTTCCCCTCTGGCACCTTTGCTGTGGCAGCAAAAGCCGGACATTTGTCTTTTTTTCTCCGGAGGCTGCTGAGAGTGAGAAAAGGTGCATTTGAGGATAGATTCTGCAGGAAAGCAGAGAGGGCCAAATTGTCTGGGGCATTTGAAGGGGTTCCAGGAGGCAGTGAGGACCAGCATCACTTTTCCCCGCTGGCACCTTTGCTCTGGTAGCAAAAGCTGGATGTTTGTCTTTTTTTCTCCGGAGGCTGCCGAGACTGTGAAAAGGTGCTTTTGAGGATAGATTCTGCAAGAAAGCAGAGAGATCTAAATTCTCTGGGGCATTTGAAGGGGTTCCAGGAGGCAGTGAGGACCAGCATCACTTTTCCCCGCTGGCACCTTTGCTGTGGCAGCAAAAGCTGGATGTTTGTCTTTTTTTCTCCGGAGGCTGCCAAGACTGTGAGAAGGTGCTTTGGAGAATAGAGTCCGGAGGAAAGCCGAGAGGGCTAAATTGTCTGGGGCATTTGAAGGGGTTCCAGGAGGCAGTGAGGACCAGCATCACTTTTCCCCGCTGGCACCTTTGCTGTGGCAGCAAAAGCTGGACGTTTGCCTTTTTTGCTCCAAAAACCGCCGAAAGTGAAAAAAGGTGCTTTTGAGGATAGAGTCTGCTGGAAAGCAGAGAGGGCTAAATTGTCTGGGGCATTTGAAGGGGTTCCAGGAGGCAGTGAGGACCAGCATCACTTTTCCCCGCTGGCACCTTTGCTGTGGCAGCAAAAGCTGGATGTTTGTCTTTTTTGCTCCGGAGGCTGCCGAGAGTGAGAAAAGGTGCTTTTGAGGATAGATTCTGCAGGAAAGCAGAGAGGGTGAAATTGTCTGGGGCATTTGAAGGGGTTCCAGGAGGCAGTGAGGACCAGCATCACTTTTCCCCGCTGGCACCTTTGCTGTGGCAGCAAAAGCTGGACGTTTGTCTTTTTTGCTCCAAAAACCGCCGAAAGTGAAAGAAGGTGCTTTTGAGGATAGAGTCTGCAGGAAAGCAGAGAGGGCCAAATTGTCTGGGGCATTTGAAGGGGTTCCAGGAGGCAGTGAGGACCAGCATCACTTTTCCCCGCTGGCACCTTTGCTATGGCAGCAAAAGCTGGACGTTTGTCTTTTTTGCTCCAAACACCGCCGAAAGTGAGAAAAGGTGATTTTGAGGATAGAGTCTGCAGGAAAGCAGAGAGGGCTAAATTGTCTGGGGCATTTGAAGGGGTTCCAGGAGGCAGTGAGGACCAGCATCACTTTTCCCCGCTGGCACCTTTGCTCTGGTAGCAAAAGCTGGATGTTTGTCTTTTTTTCTCCGGAGGCTGCCGAGACTGTGAAAAGGTGCTTTTGAGGATAGAGTCTGCAAGAAAGCAGAGAGATCTAAATTGTCTGGGGCATTTGAAGGGGTTCCAGGAGGCAGTGAGGACCAGCATCACTTTTCCCCGCTGGCACTTATGCTGTGGCAGCAAAAGCTGGATGTTTGTCTTTTTTTCTCCGGAGGCTGCCAAGACTGTGAAAAGGTGCTTTGGAGAATAGAGTCCGTAGGAAAGCCGAGAGGGCTAAATTGTCTGGGGCATTTGAAGGGGTTCCAGGAGGCAGTGAGGACCAGCATCACTTTTCCCCGCTGGCACCTTTGCTGTGGCAGCAAAAGCTGGACGTTTGTCTTTTTTGCTCCAAACACCGCCGAAAGTGAAACAAGTTCCTTTTGACGATTGCGTCCACAGGAAAGAAGAGAGGGTGAAATTGTCTGGGGCATTTGAAGGGGTTCCAGGAGGCAGTGAGGACCAGCATCACTTTTCCCCGCTGGCACCTTTGCTGTGGCAGCAAAAGCTGGATGTTTGTCTTTTTTGCTCCGGAGGCTGCCGAGAGTGAGAAAAGGTGCTTTTGAGGATAGATTCTGCAGGAAAGCAGAGAGGGTGAAATGTTCTGGGGCATTTGAAGGGGTTCCAGGAGGCAGTGAGGACCAGCATCACTTTTCCCCGCTGGCACCTTTGCTGTGGCAGCAAAAGCTGGACGTTTGTCTTTTTTGCTCCAAACACCGCCGAAAGTGAAAAAAGGTGCTTTTGAGGATAGATTCTGCTGGAAAGCAGAGAGGGCTAAACTGTCTGGGGCATTTGAAGGGGTTCCAGGAGGCAGTGAGGACCAGCATCAATTTTCCCCGCTGGCACCTTTGCTGTGGCAGCAAAAGCTGGACGTTTGTCTTTTTTGCTCCAAACACCGCCGAAAGTGAAAAAAGGTGCTTTTGAGGATAGATTCTGCAGGAAAGCAGAGAGGGCCAAATTGTCTGGGGCATTTGAAGGGGTTCCAGGAGGCAGTGAGGACCAGCATCACTTTTCCCCGCTGGCACCTTTGCTGTGGCAGCAAAAGCTGGACGTTTGTCTTTTTTGCTCCAAACACCGCTCAAAGTGAAACAAGTTGCTTTTGACGATAGCGTTCGCAGGAAAGAAGAGAGGGCTAAATTGTCTGGGGCATTTGAAGGGGTTCCAGGAGGCAGTGAGGACCAGCATCACTTTTCCCCGCTGGCACCTTTGCTATGGCAGCAAAAGCTGGACGTTTGTCTTTTTTGCTCCAAACACCGCCGAAAGTGAGAAAAGGTGCTTTTGAGGATAGATTCTGCAGGAAAGCAGAGAGGGCTAAATTGTATGGGGCATTTGAAGGGGTTCCAGGAGGCAGTGAGGACCAGCATCACTTTTCCCCGCTGGCACCTTTGCTGTGGCAGCAAAAGCTGGACGTTTGTCTTTTTTGCTCCAAACACCGCCGAAAGTGAAAAAAGGTGCTTTTGAGGATAGATTCTGCAGGAAAGCAGAGAGGGCTAAATTGTCTGGGGCATTTGAAGGGGTTCCAGGAGGCAGTGAGGACCAGCATCACTTTTCAACCCTGGCACCTTTGCTGTGGCAGCAAAAGCCGGACATTTGTCTTTTTTTCTCCGGAGGCTGCTGAGAGTAAGAAAAGGTGCTTTTGAAGATAGATTCTGCAGGAAAGCATGGAGGGCCAAATTGTCTGGGGCATTTGAAGGGGTTCCAGGAGGCAGTGAGGACCAGCATCACTTTTCCCCGCTGGCACCTTTGCTGTGGCAGCAAAATCTGGACGTTTGCCTTTTTTGCTCCAAACACCGACGAAAGTGAAAAAAGGTCCCTTTGACGATAGCGTCCGCAGGAAAGAAGAGAGGGTGAAATTGTATGGGGCATTTGAAGGGGTTCCAGGAGGCAGTGAGGACCAGCATCACTTTTCCCCGCTGGCACCTTTGCTCTGATAGCAAAAGCTGGATGTTTGTCTTTTTTTCTCCGGAGGCTGCCGAGACTGTGAAAAGGTGCTTTTGAGGATAGAGTCTGCAAGAAAGCAGAGAGATCTAAATTGCCTGGGGCATTTGAAGGGGTTCCAGGAGGCAGTGAGGACCAGCATCACTTTTCCCCGCTGGCACTTATGCTGTGGCAGCAAAAGCTGGATGTTTGTCTTTTTTTCTCCGGAGGCTGCCAAGACTGTGAAAAGGTGCTTTGGAGAATAGAGTCTGTAGGAAAGCCGAGAGGGCTAAATTGTCTGGGGCATTTGAAGGGGTTCCAGGAGGCAGTGAGGACCAGCATCACTTTTCCCCGCTGGCACCTTTGCTGTGGCAGCAAAAGCTGGACGTTTGTCTTTTTTGCTCCAAACACCGCAGAAAGTGAAACAAGTTCCTTCTGACGATAGCGTCCAGAGGAACGAAGAGAGGGTGAAATTGTCTGGGGCATCTGAAGGGGTTCCAGGAGGCAGTGAGGACCAGCATCACTTTTCCCCGCTGGCACCTTTGCTGTGGCAGCAAAAGCTGGACGTTTGTCTTTTTTGCTCCAAACACCGCCGAAAGTGAAAAAAGGTGCTTTTGAGGATAGATTCTGCTGGAAAGCAGAGAGGGCTAAATTGTCTGGGGCATTTGAAGGGGTTCCAGGAGGCAGTGAGGACCAGCATCACTTTTCCCCTCTGGCACCTTTGCTGTGGCAGCAAAAGCTGGATGTTTGTCTTTTTTGCTCCGGAGGCTTCCGAGAGTGAGAAAAGGTGCTTTTGAGGATAGATTCTGCAGGAAAGCAGAGAGGGTGAAATGTTCTGGGGCATTTGAAGGGGTTCCAGGAGGCAGTGAGGACCAGCATCACTTTTCCCCGCTGGCACCTTTGCTGTGGCAGCAAAAGCTGGACGTTTGTCTTTTTTGCTCCAAACACCGCCGAAAGTGAAAAAAGGTGCTTTTGATGATAGATTCTGCTGGAAAGAAGAGAGGGCTAAACTGTCTGGGGCATTTGAAGGGGTTCCAGGAGGCAGTGAGGACCAGCATCAATTTTCCCCGCTGGCACCTTTGCTGTGGCAGCAAAAGCTGGACGTTTGTCTTTTTTGCTCCAAACACCGCCGAAAGTGAAAAAAGGTGCTTTTGAGGATAGATTCTGCAGGAAAGCAGAGAGGGCCAAATTGTCTGGGGCATTTGAAGGGGTTCCAGGAGGCAGTGAGGACCAGCATCACTTTTCCCCGCTGGCACCTTTGCTGTGGCAGCAAAAGCTGGACGTTTGTCTTTTTTGCTCCAAACACCGCTCAAAGTGAAACAAGTTGCTTTTGACGATAGCGTTCGCAGGAAAGAAGAGAGGGCTAAATTGTCTGGGGCATTTGAAGGGGTTCCAGGAGGCAGTGAGGACCAGCATCACTTTTCCCCGCTGGCACCTTTGCTATGGCAGCAAAAGCTGGACGTTTGTCTTTTTTGCTCCAAACACCGCCGAAAGTGAGAAAAGGTGCTTTTGAGGATAGATTCTGCAGGAAAGCAGAGAGGGCTAAATTGTCTGGGGCATTTGAAGGGGTTCCAGGAGGCAGTGAGGACCAGCATCACTTTTCCCCGCTGGCACCTTTGCTGTGGCAGCAAAAGCTGGACGTTTGTCTTTTTTGCTCCAAACACCGCCGAAAGTGAAAAAAGGTGCTTTTGAGGATAGATTCTGCAGGAAAGCAGAGAGGGCTAAATTGTCTGGGGCATTTGAAGGGGTTCCAGGAGGCAGTGAGGACCAGCATCACTTTTCAACCCTGGCACCTTTGCTGTGGCAGCAAAAGCCGGACATTTGTCTTTTTTTCTCCGGAGGCTGCTGAGAGTAAGAAAAGGTGCTTTTGAAGATAGATTCTGCAGGAAAGCATGGAGGGCCAAATTGTCTGGGGCATTTGAAGGGGTTCCAGGAGGCAGTGAGGACCAGCATCACTTTTCCCCGCTGGCACCTTTGCTGTGGCAGCAAAATCTGGACGTTTGCCTTTTTTGCTCCAAACACCGACGAAAGTGAAAAAAGGTCCCTTTGACGATAGCGTCCGCAGGAAAGAAGAGAGGGTGAAATTGTATGGGGCATTTGAAGGGGTTCCAGGAGGCAGTGAGGACCAGCATCACTTTTCCCCGCTGGCACCTTTGCTCTGATAGCAAAAGCTGGATGTTTGTCTTTTTTTCTCCGGAGGCTGCCGAGACTGTGAAAAGGTGCTTTTGAGGATAGAGTCTGCAAGAAAGCAGAGAGATCTAAATTGCCTGGGGCATTTGAAGGGGTTCCAGGAGGCAGTGAGGACCAGCATCACTTTTCCCCGCTGGCACTTATGCTGTGGCAGCAAAAGCTGGATGTTTGTCTTTTTTTCTCCGGAGGCTGCCAAGACTGTGAAAAGGTGCTTTGGAGAATAGAGTCTGTAGGAAAGCCGAGAGGGCTAAATTGTCTGGGGCATTTGAAGGGGTTCCAGGAGGCAGTGAGGACCAGCATCACTTTTCCCCGCTGGCACCTTTGCTGTGGCAGCAAAAGCTGGACGTTTGTCTTTTTTGCTCCAAACACCGCAGAAAGTGAAACAAGTTCCTTCTGACGATAGCGTCCAGAGGAACGAAGAGAGGGTGAAATTGTCTGGGGCATCTGAAGGGGTTCCAGGAGGCAGTGAGGACCAGCATCATTTTTCCCCGCTGGCACCTTTGCTGTGGCAGCAAAAGCTGGACGTTTGTCTTTTTTGCTCCAAACACCGCCGAAAGTGAAAAAAGGTGCTTTTGAGGATAGATTCTGCTGGAAAGCAGAGAGGGCTAAATTGTCTGGGGCATTTGAAGGGGTTCCAGGAGGCAGTGAGGACCAGCATCACTTTTCCCCTCTGGCACCTTTGCTGTGGCAGCAAAAGCTGGATGTTTGTCTTTTTTGCTCCGGAGGCTTCCGAGAGTGAGAAAAGGTGCTTTTGAGGATAGATTCTGCAGGAAAGCAGAGAGGGTGAAATGTTCTGGGGCATTTGAAGGGGTTCCAGGAGGCAGTGAGGACCAGCATCACTTTTCCCCGCTGGCACCTTTGCTGTGGCAGCAAAAGCTGGACGTTTGTCTTTTTTGCTCCAAACACCGCCGAAAGTGAAAAAAGGTGCTTTTGAGGATAGATTCTGCTGGAAAGCAGAGAGGGCTAAACTGTCTGGGGCATTTGAAGGGGTTCCAGGAGGCAGTGAGGACCAGCATCACTTTTCCCCGCTGGCACCTTTGCTGTGGCAGCAAAAGCTGGACGTTTGTCTTTTTTGCTCCAAACACTGCCGAAAGTGAAAAAAGGTGCTTTTGAGGATAGATTCTGCAGGAAAGCAGAGAGGGCCAAATTGTCTGGGGCATTTGAAGGGGTTCCAGGAGGCAGTGAGGACCAGCATCACTTTTCCCCGCTGGCACCTTTGCTGTGGCAGCAAAAGCTGGACGTTTGTCTTTTTTGCTCCAAACACCGCTCAAAGTGAAACAAGTTGCTTTTGACGATAGCGTTCGCAGGAAAGAAGAGAGGGCTAAATTGTCTGGGGCATTTGAAGGGGTTCCAGGAGGCAGTGAGGACCAGCATCACTTTTCCCCGCTGGCACCTTTGCTATGGCAGCAAAAGCTGGACGTTTGTCTTTTTTGCTCCAAACACCGCCGAAAGTGAGAAAAGGTGCTTTTGAGGATAGATTCTGCAGGAAAGCAGAGAGGGCTAAATTGTCTGGGGCATTTGAAGGGGTTCCAGGAGGCAGTGAGGACCAGCATCACTTTTCCCCGCTGGCACCTTTGCTGTGGCAGCAAAAGCTGGACGTTTGTCTTTTTTGCTCCAAACACCGCCGAAAGTGAAAAAATGTGCTTTTGAGGATAGATTCTGCAGGAAAGCAGAGAGGGCTAAATTGTCTGGGGCATTTGAAGGGGTTCCAGGAGGCAGTGAGGACCAGCATCACTTTTCAACCCTGGCACCTTTGCTGTGGCAGCAAAAGCCGGACATTTGTCTTTTTTTCTCCGGAGGCTGCTGAGAGTGAGAAAAGGTGCTTTTGAGGATAGATTCTGCAGGAAAGCATGGAGGGCCAAATTGTCTGGGGCATTTGAAGGGGTTGCAGGAGGCAGTGAGGACCAGCATCACTTTTCCCCGCTGGCACCTTTGCTGTGGCAGCAAAATCTGGACGTTTGCCTTTTTTGCTCCAAACACCGCCGAAAGTGAAAAAAGGTCCTTTTGACGATAGCGTCCGCAGGAAAGCAGAGAGGGTGAAATTGTATGGGGCATTTGAAGGGGTTCCAGGAGGCAGTGAGGACCAGCATCACTTTTCCCCGCTGGCACCTTTGCTCTGATAGCAAAAGCTGGATTTTTGTCTTTTTTTCTCCGGAGGCTGCCGAGACTGTGAAAAGGTGCTTTTGAGGATAGATTCTGCAAGAAAGCAGAGAGATCTAAATTGCCTGGGGCATTTGAAGGGGTTCCAGGAGGCAGTGAGGACCAGCATCACTTTTCCCCGCTGGCACTTATGCTGTGGCAGCAAAAGCTGGATGTTTGTCTTTTTTTCTCCGGAGGCTGCCAAGACTGTGAAAAGGTGCTTTGGAGAATAGAGTCTGTAGGAAAGCCGAGAGGGCTAAATTGTCTGGGGCATTTGAAGGGGTTCCAGGAGGCAGTGAGGACCAGCATCACTTTTCCCCGCTGGCACCTTTGCTGTGGCAGCAAAAGCTGGACGTTTGTCTTTTTTGCTCCAAACACCGCCGAAAGTGAAACAAGTTCCTTCTGACGATAGCGTCCAGAGGAAAGAAGAGAGGGTGAAATTGTCTGGGGCATTTGAAGGGGTTCCAGGAGGCAGTGAGGACCAGCATCACTTTTCCCCGCTGGCACCTTTGCTGTGGCAGCAAAAGCTGGACGTTTGTCTTTTTTGCTCCAAACACCGCCGAAAGTGAAAAAAGGTGCTTTTGAGGATAGATACTGCTGGAAAGCAGAGAGGGCTAAATTGTCTGGGGCATTTGAAGGGGTTCCAGGAGGCAGTGAGGACCAGCATCACTTTTCCCCGCTGGCACCTTTGCTGTGGCAGCAAAAGCTGGATGTTTGTCTTTTTTGCTCCGGAGGCTGCCGAGAGTGAGAAAAGGTGCTTTTGAGGATAGATTCTGCAGGAAAGCAGAGAGGGTGAAATTGTCTGTGGCATTTGAAGGGGTTCCAGGAGGCAGTGAGGACCAGCATCACTTTTCCCCGCTGGCACCTTTGCTGTGGCAGCAAAAGCTGGACGTTTGTCTTTTTTGCTCCAAACACCGCCGAAAGTGAAAAAAGGTGCTTTTGAGGATAGATTCTGCTGGAAAGCAGAGAGGGCTAAATTGTCTGGGGCATTTGAAGGGGTTCCAGGAGGCAGTGAGGACCAGCATCACTTTTCCCCGCTGGCACCTTTGCTGTGGCAGCAAAAGCTGGATGTTTGTCTTTTTTGCTCCGGAGGCTGCCGAGAGTGAGAAAAGGTGCTTTTGAGGATAGATTCTGCAGGAAAGCAGAGAGGGTGAAATTGTCTGGGGCATTTGAAGGGGTTCCAGGAGGCAGTGAGGACCAGCATCACTTTTCCCCGCTGGCACCTTTGCTGTGGCAGCAAAAGCTGGACGTTTGTCTTTTTTGCTCCAAACACCGCCGAAAGTGAAAAAAGGTGCTTTTGAGGATAGATTCTGCTGGAAAGCAGAGAGGGCTAAACTGTCTGGGGCATTTGAAGGGGTTCCAGGAGGCAGTGAGGACCAGCATCACTTTTCCCCGCTGGCACCTTTGCTGTGGCAGCAAAAGCTGGATGTTTGTCTTTTTTGCTCCGGAGGCTGCTGAGAGTGAGAAAAGGTGCTTTTGAGGATAGATTCTGCAGGAAAGCAGAGAGGGCCAAATTGTCTGGGGCATTTGAAGGGGTTCCAGGAGGCAGTGAGGACCAGCATCACTTTTCCCCGCTGGCACCTTTGCTGTGGCAGCAAAAGCCGGACATTTGTCTTTTTTTCTCCGGAGGCTGCTGAGAGTGAGAAAAGGTGCTTTTGAGGATAGATTCTGCAGGAAAGCAGAGAGGGCCAAATTGTCTGGGGCATTTGAAGGGGTTCCAGGAGGCAGTGAGGACCAGCATCACTTTTCCCCGCTGGCACCTTTGCTGTGGCAGCAAAATCTGGACGTTTGCCTTTTTTGCTCCAAACACCGACGAAAGTGAAAAAAGGTCCTTTTGACGATAGCGTCCGCAGGAAAGCAGAGAGGGCTAAATTGTCTGGGGCATTTGAAGGGGTTCCAGGAGGCAGTGAGGACCAGGATCACTTTTCCCCGCTGGCACCTTCGCTCTGGTAGCAAAAGCTGGATGTTTGTCTTTTTTTCTCCGGAGGCTGCCGAGACTGTGAAAAGGTGCTTTTGAGGATAGAGTCTGCAAGAAAGCAGAGAGATCTAAATTGTCTGGGGCATTTGAAGGGGTTCCAGGAGGCAGTGAGGACCAGCATCACTTTTCCCCGCTGGCACCTTTGCTGTGGCAGCAAAAGCTGGATGTTTGTCTTTTTTGCTCCGGAGGCTGCCGAGAGTGGGAAAAGGTGCTTTTGAGGATAGATTCTGCAGGAAAGCAGAGAGGGCTAAATTGTCTGGAGCATTTGAAGGGGTTCCAGGAGGCAGTGAGGACCAGCATCACTTTTCCCCGCTGGCACCTTTGCTGTGGCAGCAAAAGCTGGACGTTTGTATTTTTGCTCCAAACACCGCCGAAAGTGAAAAAAGGTGCTTTTGAGGATAGATTCTGCTGGAAAGCAGAGAGGGCTAAATTGTCTGGGGCATTTGAAGGGGTTCCAGGAGGCAGTGAGGACCAGCATCACTTTTCCCCGCTGGCAGCTTTGCTGTGGCAGCAAAAGCTGGATGTTTGTCTTTTTTGCTCCGGAGGCTGCTGAGAGTGAGAAAAGGTGCTTTTGAGGATAGAGTCTGCAGGAAAGCAGAGAGGGCCAAATTGTCTGGGGCATTTGAAGGGGTTCCAGGAGGCAGTGAGGACCAGCATCACTTTTCCCCGCTGGCACCTTTGCTGTGGCAGCAAAAGCTGGACGTTTTTTTTTTTATGCTCCAAACACCGCCGAAAGTGAAACAAGGTGCTTTTGGTGATAGATTCTGCAGGAAAGCAGAGAGGGCTAAATTGTCTGGGGCATTTGAAGGGGTTGCAGGAGGCAGTGAGGACCAGCATCACTTTTCCCCGCTGGCACCTTTGCTGTGGCAGCAAAATCTGGACGTTTGCCTTTTTTGCTCCAAACACCGACGAAAGTGATAAGATGTCCTTTAGACGATAGCGTCCGCAGGAAAGAAGAGAGGGTGAAATTGTCTGGGGCATTTGAAGGGGTTCCAGGAGGCAGTGAGGACCAGCATCACTTTTCCCCGCTGGCACCTTTGCTCTGGTAGCAAAAGCTGGATGTTTGTCTTTTTTTCTCCGGAGGCTGCCGAGACTGTGAAAAGGTGCTTTTGAGGATAGAGTCTGCAAGAAAGCAGAGAGATCTAAATTGTCTGGGGCATTTTAAGGGGTTCCAGGAGGCAGTGAGGACCAGCATCACTTTTCCCCGCTGGCACTTATGCTGTGGCAGCAAAAGCTGGATGTTTGTCTTTTTTTCTCCGGAGGCTGCCAAGACTGTGAGAAGGTGATTTGGACAATAGAGTCCGGAGGAAAGCCGAGAGGGCTAAATTGTCTGGGGCATTTGAAGGGGTTCCAGGAGGCAGTGAGGACCAGCATCACTTTTCCCCGCTGGCACCTTTGCTGTGGCAGCAAAAGCTGGACGTTTGTCTTTTTTGCTCCAAACACCGCCGAAAGTGAGAAAAGGTGCTTTTGAGGATAGAGTCTGCAGGAAAGCAGAGAGGGCTAAATTGTCTGGGGCATTTGAAGGGGTTCCAGGAGGCAGTGAGGACCAGCATCACTTTTCCCCTCTGGCACCTTTGCTGTGGCAGAAAAAGCCGGACATTTGTCTTTTTTTCTCCGGAGGCTGCTGAGAGTGAGAAAAGGTGCTTGTGAGGATAGATTCTGCAGGAAAGCAGAGAGGGCCAAATTGTCTGGGACATTTGAAGGGGTTCCAGGAGGCAGTGAGGACCAGCATCACTTTTCCCCGCTGGCACCTTTGCTGTGGCAGCAAAAGCTGGACGTTTGTCATTTTTGCTCCAAACACCGCCGAAAGTGAAACAAGTTGCTTTTGACGATAGCGTCCGCAGGAAAACAGAGAGGGCTAAATTGTCTGGGGCATTTGAAGGGGTTCCAGGAGGCAGTGAGGACCAGGATCACTTTTCCCCGCTGGCACCTTCGCTCTGGTAGCAAAAGCTGGATGTTTGTCTTTTTTTCTCCGGAGGCTGCCGAGACTGTGAAAAGGTGCTTTTGAGGATAGAGTCTGCAAGAAAGCAGAGAGATCTAAATTGTCTGGGGCATTTGAAGGGGTTCCAGGAGGCAGTGAGGACCAGCATCACTTTTCCCCGCTGGCACTTATGCTGTGGCAGCAAAAGCTGGATGTTTGTCTTTTTTTCTCCGGAGGCTGCCAAGACTGTGAGAAGGTGCTTTGGAGAATAGAGTCCGGAGGAAAGCCGAGAGGGCTAAATTGTCTGGGGCATTTGAAGGGGTTCCAGGAGGCAGTGAGGACCAGCATCACTTTTCCCCGCTGGCACCTTTGCTGTGGCAGCAAAAGCTGGATGTTTGTCTTTTTTGCTCCGGAGGCTGCCGAGAGTGGGAAAAGGTGCTTTTGAGGATAGATTCTGCAGGAAAGCAGAGAGGGCTAAATTGTCTGGAGCATTTGAAGGGGTTCCAGGAGGCAGTGAGGACCAGCATCACTTTTTCCCGCTGGCACCTTTGCTGTGGCAGCAAAAGCTGGACGTTTGTATTTTTGCTCCAAACACCGCCGAAAGTGAAAAAAGGTTCTTTTGAGGATAGATTCTGCTGGAAAGCAGAGAGGGCTAAATTGTCTGGGGCATTTGAAGGGGTTCCAGGAGGCAGTGAGGACCAGCATCACTTTTCCCCGCTGGCAGCTTTGCTGTGGCAGCAAAAGCTGGATGTTTGTCTTTTTTGCTCCGGAGGCTGCTGAGAGTGAGAAAAGGTGCTTTTGAGGATAGAGTCTGCAGGAAAGCAGAGAGGGCCAAATTGTCTGGGGCATTTGAAGGGGTTGCAGGAGGCAGTGAGGACCAGCATCACTTTTCCCCGCTGGCACCTTTGCTGTGGCAGCAAAAGCTGGACGTTTTTTTTTTTATGCTCCAAACACCGCCGAAAGTGAAACAAGGTGCTTTTGGTGATAGATTCTGCAGGAAAGCAGAGAGGGCTAAATTGTCTGGGGCATTTGAAGGGGTTGCAGGAGGCAGTGAGGACCAGCATCACTTTTCCCCGCTGGCACCTTTGCTGTGGCAGCAAAATCTGGACGTTTGCCTTTTTTGCTCCAAACACCGACGAAAGTGATAAGATGTCCTTTAGACGATAGCGTCCGCAGGAAAGAAGAGAGGGTGATATTGTCTGGGGCATTTGAAGGGGTTCCAGGAGGCAGTGAGGGCCAGCATCACTTTTCCCCGCTGGCACCTTTGCTCTGGTAGCAAAAGCTGGATGTTTGTCTTTTTTTCTCCGGAGGCTGCCGAGACTGTGAAAAGGTGCTTTTGAGGATAGAGTCTGCAAGAAAGCAGAGAGATCTAAATTGTCTGGGGCATTTTAAGGGGTTCCAGGAGGCAGTGAGGACCAGCATCACTTTTCCCCGCTGGCACTTATGCTGTGGCAGCAAAAGCTGGATGTTTGTCTTTTTTTCTCCGGAGGCTGCCAAGACTGTGAGAAGGTGATTTGGAGAATAGAGTCCGGAGGAAAGCCGAGAGGGCTAAATTGTCTGGGGCATTTGAAGGGGTTCCAGGAGGCAGTGAGGACCAGCATCACTTTTCCCCGCTGGCACCTTTGCTGTGGCAGCAAAAGCTGGACGTTTGTCTTTTTTGCTCCAAACACCGCCGAAAGTGAGAAAAGGTGCTTTTGAGGATAGAGTCTGCAGGAAAGCAGAGAGGGCTAAATTGTCTGGGGCATTTGAAGGGGTTCCAGGAGGCAGTGAGGACCAGCATCACTTTTCCCCTCTGGCACCTTTGCTGTGGCAGAAAAAGCCGGACATTTGTCTTTTTTTCTCCGGAGGCTGCTGAGAGTGAGAAAAGGTGCTTGTGAGGATAGATTCTGCAGGAAAGCAGAGAGGGCCAAATTGTCTGGGACATTTGAAGGGGTTCCAGGAGGCAGTGAGGACCAGCATCACTTTTCCCCGCTGGCACCTTTGCTGTGGCAGCAAAAGCTGGACGTTTGTCATTTTTGCTCCAAACACCGCCGAAAGTGAAACAAGTTGCTTTTGACGATAGCGTCCGCAGGAAAGCAGAGAGGACTAAATTGTCTGGGGCATTTGAAGGGGTTCCAGGAGGCAGTGAGGACCAGCATCACTTTTCCCCGCTGGCACCTTTGCTGTGGCAGCAAAAGCTGGATGTATGTCTTTTTTGCTCCAAACACCGCCGAAAGTGAAAAAAGGTGCTTTTGACGATTGACTCTGCAGGAAAGCAGGGAGGGCCAAATTGTCTGGTGCATTTGAAGGGGTTCCAGGAGGCAGTGAGGACCAGCATCACTTTTCCCCGCTGGCACCTTTGCTATGGCAGCAAAAGCTGGACGTTTGTCTTTTTTGCTCCAAACACCGCCGAAAGTGAGAAAAGGTGCTTTTGAGGATAGATTCTGCAGGAAAGCAGAGAGGGCTAAATTGTCTGGGGCATTTGAAGGGGTTCCAGGAGGCAGTGAGGACCAGCATCACTTTTCCCCTCTGGTACCTTTGCTGTGGCAGCAAAAGCCGGACATTTGTCTTTTTTTCTCCGGAGGCTGCTGAGAGTGAGAAAAGGTGCTTTTGAGGATAGATTCTGCAGGAAAGCAGAGAGGGCCAAATTGTCTGGGGCATTTGAAGGGGTTCCGGGAGGCAGTGAGGACCAGCATCACTTTTCCCCGCTGGCACCTTTGCTGTGGCAGCAAAATCTGGACGTTTGCCTTTTTTGCTCCAAACACCGACGAAAGTGAAAAAAGGTCCTTTTGACGATAACGTCCGCAGGAAAGCAGAGAGGGCTAAATTGTCTGGGGCATTTGAAGGGGTTCCAGGAGGCAGTGAGGACCAGCATCACTTTTCCCCGCTGGCACCTTCGCTCTGGTAGCAAAAGCTGGATGTTTGTCTTTTTTTCTCCGGAGGCTGCCGAGACTGTGAAAAGGTGCTTTTGAGGATAGAGTCTGCAAGAAAGCAGAGAGATCTAAATTGTCTGGGGCATTTGAAGGGGTTCCAGGAGGCAGTGAGGACCAGCATCACTTTTCCCCGCTGGCACTTATGCTGTGGCAGCAAAAGCTGGATGTTTGTCTTTTTTTCTCCGGAGGCTGCCGAGACTGTCAGAAGGTGCTTTGGAGAATAGAGTCCGGAGGAAAGCCGAGAGGGCTAAATTGTCTGGGGCATTTGAAGGGGTTCCAGGAGGCAGTGAGGACCAGCATCACTTTTCCCCGCTGGCACCTTTGCTGTGGCAGCAAAAGCTGGACGTTTGTCTTTTTTGCTCCAAAAACCGCCGAAAGTGAAAAAAGGTGCTTTTGAGGATAGATTCTGCAGGAAAGCAGAGAGGGCTAAATTGTCTGGGGCATTTGAAGGGGTTCCAGGAGGCAGTGAGGACCAGCATCACTTTTCCCCGCTGGCACCTTTGCTGTGGCAGCAAAAGCTGGATGTTTGTCTTTTTTGCTCCGGAGGCTGCCGAGAGTGGGAAAAGGTGCTTTTGAGGATAGATTCTGCAGGAAAGCAGAGAGGGCTAAATTGTCTGGGGCATTTGAAGGGGTTCCAGGAGGCAGTGAGGACCAGCATCACTTTTCCCCGCTGGCACCTTTGCTGTGGCAGCAAAAGCTGGACGTTTGTATTTTTGCTCCAAACACCGCCGAAAGTGAAAAAAGGTTCTTTTGAGGATAGATTCTGCTGGAAAGCAGAGAGGGCTAAATTGTCTGGGGCATTTGAAGGGGTTCCAGGAGGCAGTGAGGACCAGCATCACTTTTCCCCGCTGGCACCTTTGCTGTGGCAGCAAAAGCTGGACGTTTGTATTTTTGCTCCAAACACCGCCGAAAGTGAAAAAAGGTTCTTTTGAGGATAGATTCTGCTGGAAAGCAGAGAGGGCTAAATTGTCTGGGGCATTTGAAGGGGTTCCAGGAGGCAGTGAGGACCAGCATCACTTTTCCCCGCTGGCAGCTTTGCTGTGGCAGCAAAAGCTGGATGTTTGTCTTTTTTGCTCCGGAGGCTGCTGAGAGTGAGAAAAGGTGCTTTTGAGGATAGAGTCTGCAGGAAAGCAGAGAGGGCCAAATTGTCTGGGGCATTTGAAGGGGTTCCAGGAGGCAGTGAGGACCAGCATCACTTTTCCCCGCTGGCACCTTTGCTGTGGCAGCAAAAGCTGGACGTTTGTTTTTTTTGCTCCAAACACCGCCGAAAGTGAAACAAGGTGCTTTTGATGATAGATTCTGCAGGAAAGCAGAGAGGGCTAAATTGTCTGGGGCATTTGAAGGGGTTCCAGGAGGCAGTGAGGACCAGCATCACTTTTCCCCTCTGGTACTTTGCTGTGGCAGCAAAAGCCGGACATTTGTCTTTTTTGCTACGGAGGCTGCTGAGAGTGAGAAAAGGTGCTTTTGAGGATAGAGTCTGCAGGAAAGCAGAGAGGGCTAAATTGTCTGGGGCATTTGAAGGGGTTCCAGGAGGCAGTGAGGACCAGCATCACTTTTATCCGCTGGCAGTTTTGCTCTGGCAGCAAAAGCTGGACGTTTGTCTTTTTTGCTCCAAACACCGCCGAAAGTCAAAAAAGGTGCTTTTGAGTATAGAGTCTGCAGGAAAGCAGAGAGGGCCAAATTGTCTGGGGCATTTGAAGGGGTTCCAGGAGGCAGTGAGGACCAGCATCACTTTTCCCCGCTGGCACCTTTGCTGTGGCAGCAAAAGCTGGACGTTTGCCTTTTTTGCTCCAAACACCGCCGAAAGTGAAAAAAGGTCCTTTTGACGATAGCGTCCGCAGGAAAGAAGAGAGGATGAAATTGTCTGGGGCATTTGAAGGGGTTCCAGGAGGCAGTGAGGACCAGCATCACTTTTCCCCGCTGGCACCTTTGCTCTGGTAGCAAAAGATGGATGTTTGTCTTTTTTTCTCCGGAGGCTGCCGAGACTGTTAAAAGGTGCTTTTGAGGATAGAGTCTGCAGGAAAGCAGAGAGATCTATATTGCCTGGGGCATTTGAAGGGGTTCCAGGAGGCAGTGAGGACCAGCATCACTTTTCCCCGCTGGCACTTATGCTGTGGCAGCAAAAGCTGGATGTTTGTCTTTTTTTCTCCGGAGGCTGCCAAGACTGTGAAAAGGTGCTTTGGAGAATAGAGTCTGTAGGAAAGCCGAGAGGGCTAAATTGTCTGGGGCATTTGAAGGGGTTCCAGGAGGCAGTGAGGACCAGCATCACTTTTCCCCGCTGGCACCTTTGCTGTGGCAGCAAAAGCTGGACGTTTGTCTTTTTTGCTCCAAACACCGCCGAAAGTGAAACAAGTTCCTTTTGACGATAGCGTCCACAGGAAAGAAGAGAGGGTGAAATTGTCTGGGGCATTTGAAGGGGTTCCAGGAGGCAGTGAGGACCAGCATCACTTTTCCCCGCTGGCACCTTTGCTGTGGCAGGAAAAGTTGGACGTTTTTCTTTTTTGCTCCAAACACCGCCGAACGTGAAAAAAGGTGCTTTTGATGATAGATTCTGCTGGAAAGCAGAGAGGGCTAAATTGTCTGGGGCATTTGAAGGGGTTCCAGGAGGCAGTGAGGACCAGCATCACTTTTCCCCGCTGGCACCTTTGCTGTGGCAGCAAAAGCTGGATGTTTGTCTTTTTTGCTCCGGAGGCTGCCGAGAGTGAGAAAAGGTGCTTTTGAGGATAGATTCTGCAGGAAAGCAGAGAGGGTGAAATTGTCTGGGGCATTTGAAGGGGTTCCAGGAGGCAGTGAGGACCAGCATCACTTTTCCCCGCTGGCACCTTTGCTGTGGCAGCAAAAGCTGGACGTTTGTCTTTTTTGCTCCAAACACCGCCGAAAGTGAAAAAAGGTGCTTTTGAGGATAGATTTTGCTGGAAAGCAGAGAGGGCTAAACTGTCTGGGGCATTTGAAGGGGTTCCAGGAGGCAGTGAGGACCAGCATCACTTTTCCCCTCTGGCACCTTTGCTGTGGCAGCAAAAGCTGGATGTTTGTCTTTTTTGCTCCGGAGGCTGCTGAGAGTGAGAAAAGGTGCTTTTGAGGATAGATTCTGCAGGAAAGCAGAGAGGGTGAAATTGTCTGTGGCATTTGAAGGGGTTCCAGGAGGCAGTGAGGACCAGCATCACTTTTCCCCGCTGGCACCTTTGCTGTGGCAGCAAAAGCTGGACGTTTGTCTTTTTTGTTCAAAACACCGCCGAAAGTGAAACAAGATGCTTTTGACGATAGCGTCCGCAGGAAAGCAGAGAGGGCTAAATTGTCTGGGGCATTTGAAGGGGTTCCAGGAGGCAGTGAGGACCAGCATCACTTTTCCCCGCTGGCACCTTTGCTGTGGCAGCAAAAGCTGGACGTTTGTCTTTTTTGCTCCAAACACCGCCGAAAGTGAAAAAAGGTGCTTTTGACGATTGACTCTGCAGGAAAGCAGGGAGGGCCAAATTGTCTGGGGCATTTGAAGGGGTTCCAGGAGGCAGTGAGGACCAGCATCACTTTTCCCCGCTGGCACCTTTGCTATGGCAGCAAAAGCTGGACGTTTGTCTTTTTTGCTCCAAACACCGCCGAAAGTGAAACAAGTTACTTTTGACAATAGCGTCCGCAGGAAAGAAGAGAGGGTGAAATTGTCTGGGGCATTTGAAGGGGTTCCAGGAGGCAGTGAGGACCAGCATCACTTTTCCCCGCTGGCACCTTTGCTGTGGCAGCAAATGCTGGACGTTTGTCTTTTTTGCTCCAAACACCGCCGAAAGTGAAAAAAGGTGCTTTTGAGGATAGATTCTGCAGGAAAGCAGAGAGGGCTAAATTGCCTGGGGCATTTGAAGGGGTTCCAGGAGGCAGTGAGGACCAGCATCACTTTTCAACCCTGGCACCTTTGCTGTGGCAGCAAAAGCCGGACATTTGTCTTTTTTGCTCCGGAGGCTGCTGAGACTGTGAAAAGGTGCTTTTGAGGATAGAGTCTGCAAGAAAGCAGAGAGATACAAATTGTCTGGGGCATTTGAAGGGGTTCCAGGAGGCAGTGAGGACCAGCATCACTTTTCCCCGCTGGCACCTTTGCTATGGCAGCAAAAGCTGGACGTTTGTCTTTTTTGCTCCAAACCCCGCCGAAAGTGAAAAAAGGTGCTTTTGAGGATAGATTCTGCAGGAAAGCAGAGAGGGCTAAATTGTCTGGGGCATTTGAAGGGGTTCCAGGAGGCAGTGAGGACCAGCATCACTTTTCAACCCTGGCACCTTTGCTGTGGCAGCAAAAGCCGGACATTTGTCTTTTTTGCTCCGGAGGCTGCTGAGAGTGAGAAAAGGTGCTTTTGAGGATAGATTCTGCAGGAAAGCAGAGAGGGCCAAATTGTCTGGGGCATTTGAAGGGGTTCCAGGAGGCAGTGAGGACCAGCATCACTTTTCCCCGCTGGCACCTTTGCTGTGGCAGCAAAATCTGGACGTTTGCCTTTTTTGCTCCAAACACCGCCGAAAGTGAAAAAAGGTCCTTTTGACGATAGCGTCCGCAGGAAAGCAGAGAGGGTGAAATTGTCTGGGGCATTTGAAGGGGTTCCAGGAGGCAGTGAGGACCAGCATCACTTTTCCCCGCTGGCACCTTTGCTCTGGTAGCAAAAGATGGATGTTTGTCTTTTTTTCTCCGGAGGCTGCCGAGACTGTTAAAAGGTGCTTTTGAGGATAGAGTCTGCAGGAAAGCAGAGAGATCTATATTGCCTGGGGCATTTGAAGGGGTTCCAGGAGGCAGTGAGGACCAGCATCACTTTTCCCCGCTGGCACTTATGCTGTGGCAGCAAAAGCTGGATGTTTGTCTTTTTTTCTCCGGAGGCTGCCAAGACTGTGAAAAGGTTCTTTGGAGAATAGAGTCTGTAGGAAAGCCGAGAGGGCTAAATTGTCTGGGGCATTTGAAGGGGTTCCAGGAGGCAGTGAGGACCAGCATCACTTTTCCCCGCTGGCACCTTTGCTGTGGCAGCAAAAGCTGGATGTTTGTCTTTTTTGCTCCGGAGGCTGCCGAGAGTGAGAAAAGGTGCTTTTGAGGATAGATTCTGCAGGAAAGCAGAGAGGGTGAAATTGTCTGTGGCATTTGAAGGGGTTCCAGGAGGCAGTGAGGACCAGCATCACTTTTCCCCGCTGGCACCTTTGCTGTGGCAGCAAAAGCTGGACGTTTGTCTTTTTTGCTCCAAACACCGCCGAAAGTGAAACAAGTTCCTTTTGACGATAGCGTCCACAGGAAAGAAGAGAGGGTGAAATTGTCTGGGGCATTTGAAGGGGTTCCAGGAGGCAGTGAGGACCAGCATCACTTTTCCCCGCTGGCACCTTTGCTGTGGCAGCAAAAGCTGGATGTTTGTCTTTTTTGCTCCAAACACCGCCGAAAGTGAAAAAAGGTGCTTTTGATGATAGATTCTGCTGGAAAGCAGAGAGGGCTAAATTGTCTGGGGCATTTGAAGGGGTTCCAGGAGGCAGTGAGGACCAGCATCACTTTTCCCCGCTGGCACCTTTGCTATGGCAGCAAAAGCTGGACGTTTGTCTTTTTTGCTCCAAACACCGCCGAAAGTGAGAAAAGGTGCTTTTGAGGATAGATTCTGCAGGAAAGCAGAGAGGGCTAAATTGTCTGGGGCATTTGAAGGGGTTCCAGGAGGCAGTGAGGACCAGCATAACTTTTCAACCCTGGCACCTTTGCTGTGGCAGCAAAAGCCGGACATTTGTCTTTTTTGCTCCGGAGGCTGCTGAGAGTGAGAAAAGGTGCTTTTGAGGATAGATTCTGCAGGAAAGCAGAGAGGGCCAAATTGTCTGGGGCATTTGAAGGGGTTCCAGGAGGCAGTGAGGACCAGCATCACTTTTCCCCGCTGGCACCTTTGCTGTGGCAGCAAAATCTGGACGTTTGCCTTTTTTGCTCCAAACACCGCCGAAAGTGAAAAAAGGTCCTTTTGACGATAGCGTCCGCAGGAAAGAAGAGAGGATGAAATTGTCTGGGGCATTTGAAGGGGTTCCAGGAGGCAGTGAGGACCAGCATCACTTTTCCCCGCTGGCACCTTTGCTCTGGTAGCAAAAGATGGATGTTTGTCTTTTTTTCTCCGGAGGCTGCCGAGACTGTTAAAAGGTGCTTTTGAGGATAGAGTCTGCAGGAAAGCAGAGAGATCTATATTGCCTGGGGCATTTGAAGGGGTTCCAGGAGGCAGTGAGGACCAGCATCACTTTTCCCCGCTGGCACTTATGCTGTGGCAGCAAAAGCTGGATGTTTGTCTTTTTTTCTCCGGAGGCTGCCAAGACTGTGAAAAGGTGCTTTGGAGAATAGAGTCTGTAGGAAAGCCGAGAGGGCTAAATTGTCTGGGGCATTTGAAGGGGTTCCAGGAGGCAGTGAGGACCAGCATCACTTTTCCCCGCTGGCACCTTTGCTGTGGCAGCAAAAGCTGGACGTTTGTCTTTTTTGCTCCAAACACCGCCGAAAGTGAAACAAGTTCCTTTTGACGATAGCGTCCACAGAAAAGAAGAGAGGGTGAAATTGTCTGGGGCATTTGAAGGGGTTCCAGGAGGCAGTGAGGACCAGCATCACTTTTCCCCGCTGGCACCTTTGCTGTGGCAGGAAAAGCTGGACGTTTGTCTTTTTTGCTCCAAACACCGCCGAACGTGAAAAAAGGTGCTTTTGATGATAGATTCTGCTGGAAAGCAGAGAGGGCTAAATTGTCTGGGGCATTTGAAGGGGTTCCAGGAGGCAGTGAGGACCAGCATCACTTTTCCCCGCTGGCACCTTTGCTGTGGCAGCAAAAGCTGGATGTTTGTCTTTTTTGCTCCGGAGGCTGCCGAGAGTGAGAAAAGGTGCTTTTGAGGATAGATTCTGCAGGAAAGCAGAGAGGGTGAAATTGTCTGGGGCATTTGAAGGGGTTCCAGGAGGCAGTGAGGACCAGCATCACTTTTCCCCGCTGGCACCTTTGCTGTGGCAGCAAAAGCTGGACGTTTGTCTTTTTTGCTCCAAAGAGCGCCGAAAGTGAAAAAAGGTGCTTTTGAGGATAGATTTTGCTGGAAAGCAGAGAGGGCTAAATTGTCTGGGGCATTTGAAGGGGTTCCAGGAGGCAGTGAGGACCAGCATCACTTTTCCCCGCTGGCACCTTTGCTGTGGCAGCAAAAGCTGGATGTTTGTCTTTTTTGCTCCGGAGGCTGCTGAGAGTGAGAAAAGGTGCTTTTGAGGATAGAGTCTGCAGGAAAGCAGAGAGGGCCAAATTGTCTGGGGCATTTGAAGGGGTTCCAGGAGGCAGTGAGGACCAGCATCACTTTTCCCCGCTGGCACCTTTGCTCTGGTAGCAAAAGATGGATGTTTGTCTTTTTTTCTCCGGAGGCTGCCGAGACTGTTAAAAGGTGCTTTTGAGGATAGAGTCTGCAGGAAAGCAGAGAGATCTATATTGCCTGGGGCATTTGAAGGGGTTCCAGGAGGCAGTGAGGACCAGCATCACTTTTCCCCGCTGGCACTTATGCTGTGGCAGCAAAAGCTGGATGTTTGTCTTTTTTTCTCCGGAGGCTGCCAAGACTGTGAAAAGGTGCTTTGGAGAATAGAGTCTGTAGGAAAGCCGAGAGGGCTAAATTGTCTGGGGCATTTGAAGGGGTTCCAGGAGGCAGTGAGGACCAGCATCACTTTTCCCCGCTGGCACCTTTGCTGTGGCAGCAAAAGCTGGATGTTTGTCTTTTTTGCTCCGGAGGCTGCCGAGAGTGAGAAAAGGTGCTTTTGAGGATAGATTCTGCAGGAAAGCAGAGAGGGTGAAATTGTCTGTGGCATTTGAAGGGGTTCCAGGAGGCAGTGAGGACCAGCATCACTTTTCCCCGCTGGCACCTTTGCTGTGGCAGCAAAAGCTGGACGTTTGTCTTTTTTGCTCCAAACACCGCCGAAAGTGAAACAAGTTCCTTTTGACGATAGCGTCCACAGGAAAGAAGAGAGGGTGAAATTGTCTGGGGCATTTGAAGGGGTTCCAGGAGGCAGTGAGGACCAGCATCACTTTTCCCCGCTGGCACCTTTGCTGTGGCAGCAAAAGCTGGACGTTTGTCTTTTTTGCTCCAAACACCGCCGAAAGTGAAAAAAGGTGCTTTTGATGATAGATTCTGCTGGAAAGCAGAGAGGGCTAAATTGTCTGGGGCATTTGAAGTGGTTCCAAGAGGCAGTGAGGACCAGCATCACTTTTCCCCGCTGGCACCTTTGCTGTGGCAGCAAAAGCTGGATGTTTGTCTTTTTTGCTCCGGAGGCTGCCGAGAGTGAGAAAAGGTGCTTTTGCGGATAGATTCTGCAGGAAAGCAGAGAGGGTGAAATTGTCTGTGGCATTTGAAGGGGTTCCAGGAGGCAGTGAGGACCAGCATCACTTTTCCCCGCTGGCACCTTTGCTGTGGCAGCAAAAGCTGGACGTTTGTCTTTTTTGCTCCAAACACCGCCGAAAGTGAAACAAGTTACTTTTGACAATAGCGTCCGCAGGAAAGAAGAGAGGGTGAAATTGTCTGGGGCATTTGAAGGGGTTCCAGGAGGCAGTGAGGACCAGCATCACTTTTCCCCGCTGGCACCTTTGCTGTGGCAGCAAAAGCTGGACGTTTGTTTTTTTTGCTCCAAAAACCGCCGAAAGTGAAAGAAGGTGCTTTTGAGGATAGAGTCTGCAGGAAAGCAGAGAGGGCCAAATTGTCTGGGGCATTTGAAGGGGTTCCAGGAGGCAGTGAGGACCAGCATCACTTTTCCCCGCTGGCACCTTTGCTATGGCAGCAAAAGCTGGACGTTTGTCTTTTTTGCTCCAAACACCGCCGAAAGTGAGAAAAGGTGCTTTTGAGGATAGATTCTGCAGGAAAGCAGAGAGGGCTAAATTGTCTGGGGCATTTGAAGGGGTTCCAGGAGGCAGTGAGGACCAGCATAACTTTTCAACCCTGGCACCTTTGCTGTGGCAGCAAAAGCCGGACATTTGTCTTTTTTGCTCCGGAGGCTGCTGAGAGTGAGAAAAGGTGCTTTTGAGGATAGATTCTGCAGGAAAGCAGAGAGGGCCAAATTGTCTGGGGCATTTGAAGGGGTTCCAGGAGGCAGTGAGGACCAGCATCACTTTTCCCCGCTGGCACCTTTGCTGTGGCAGCAAAATCTGGACGTTTGCCTTTTTTGCTCCAAACACCGCCGAAAGTGAAAAAAGGTCCTTTTGACGATAGCGTCCGCAGGAAAGAAGAGAGGATGAAATTGTCTGGGGCATTTGAAGGGGTTCCAGGAGGCAGTGAGGACCAGCATCACTTTTCCCCGCTGGCACCTTTGCTCTGGTAGCAAAAGATGGATGTTTGTCTTTTTTTCTCCGGAGGCTGCCGAGACTGTTAAAAGGTGCTTTTGAGGATAGAGTCTGCAGGAAAGCAGAGAGATCTATATTGCCTGGGGCATTTGAAGGGGTTCCAGGAGGCAGTGAGGACCAGCATCACTTTTCCCCGCTGGCACTTATGCTGTGGCAGCAAAAGCTGGATGTTTGTCTTTTTTTCTCCGGAGGCTGCCAAGACTGTGAAAAGGTGCTTTGGAGAATAGAGTCTGTAGGAAAGCCGAGAGGGCTAAATTGTCTGGGGCATTTGAAGGGGTTCCAGGAGGCAGTGAGGACCAGCATCACTTTTCCCCGCTGGCACCTTTGCTGTGGCAGCAAAAGCTGGATGTTTGTCTTTTTTGCTCCGGAGGCTGCCGAGAGTGAGAAAAGGTGCTTTTGAGGATAGATTCTGCAGGAAAGCAGAGAGGGTGAAATTGTCTGTGGCATTTGAAGGGGTTCCAGGAGGCAGTGAGGACCAGCATCACTTTTCCCCGCTGGCACCTTTGCTGTGGCAGCAAAAGCTGGACGTTTGTCTTTTTTGCTCCAAACACCGCCGAAAGTGAAACAAGTTCCTTTTGACGATAGCGTCCACAGGAAAGAAGAGAGGGTGAAATTGTCTGGGGCATTTGAAGGGGTTCCAGGAGGCAGTGAGGACCAGCATCACTTTTCCCCGCTGGCACCTTTGCTGTGGCAGCAAAAGCTGGACGTTTGTCTTTTTTGCTCCAAACACCACCGAAAGTGAAAAAAGGTGCTTTTGATGATAGATTCTGCTGGAAAGCAGAGAGGGCTAAATTGTCTGGGGCATTTGAAGTGGTTCCAAGAGGCAGTGAGGACCAGCATCACTTTTCCCCGCTGGCACCTTTGCTGTGGCAGCAAAAGCTGGATGTTTGTCTTTTTTGCTCCGGAGGCTGCCGAGAGTGAGAAAAGGTGCTTTTGAGGATAGATTCTGCAGGAAAGCAGAGAGGGTGAAATTGTCTGTGGCATTTGAAGGGGTTCCAGGAGGCAGTGAGGACCAGCATCACTTTTCCCCGCTGGCACCTTTGCTGTGGCAGCAAAAGCTGGACGTTTGTCTTTTTTGCTCCAAACACCGCCGAAAGTGAAACAAGTTACTTTTGACAATAGCGTCCGCAGGAAAGAAGAGAGGGTGAAATTGTCTGGGGCATTTGAAGGGGTTCCAGGAGGCAGTGAGGACCAGCATCACTTTTCCCCGCTGGCACCTTTGCTGTGGCAGCAAAAGCTGGACGTTTGTTTTTTTTGCTCCAAAAACCGCCGAAAGTGAAAGAAGGTGCTTTTGAGGATAGAGTCTGCAGGAAAGCAGAGAGGGCCAAATTGTCTGGGGCATTTGAAGGGGTTCCAGGAGGCAGTGAGGACCAGCATCACTTTTCCCCGCTGGCACCTTTGCTATGGCAGCAAAAGCTGGACGTTTGTCTTTTTTGCTCCAAACACCGCCGAAAGTGAGAAAAGGTGCTTTTGAGGATAGATTCTGCAGGAAAGCAGAGAGGGCTAAATTGTCTGGGGCATTTGAAGGGGTTCCAGGAGGCAGTGAGGACCAGCATAACTTTTCAACCCTGGCACCTTTGCTGTGGCAGCAAAAGCCGGACATTTGTCTTTTTTGCTCCGGAGGCTGCTGAGAGTGAGAAAAGGTGCTTTTGAGGATAGATTCTGCAGGAAAGCAGAGAGGGCCAAATTGTCTGGGGCATTTGAAGGGGTTCCAGGAGGCAGTGAGGACCAGCATCACTTTTCCCCGCTGGCACCTTTGCTGTGGCAGCAAAATCTGGACGTTTGCCTTTTTTGCTCCAAACACCGCCGAAAGTGAAAAAAGGTCCTTTTGACGATAGCGTCCGCAGGAAAGAAGAGAGGATGAAATTGTCTGGGGCATTTGAAGGGGTTCCAGGAGGCAGTGAGGACCAGCATCACTTTTCCCCGCTGGCACCTTTGCTCTGGTAGCAAAAGCTGGATGTTTGTCTTTTTTTCTCCGGAGGCTGCCGAGACTGTTAAAAGGTGCTTTTGAGGATAGAGTCTGCAGGAAAGCAGAGAGATCTATATTGCCTGGGGCATTTGAAGGGGTTCCAGGAGGCAGTGAGGACCAGCATCACTTTTCCCCGCTGGCACTTATGCTGTGGCAGCAAAAGCTGGATGTTTGTCTTTTTTTCTCCGGAGGCTGCCAAGACTGTGAAAAGGTGCTTTGGAGAATAGAGTCTGTAGGAAAGCCGAGAGGGCTAAATTGTCTGGGGCATTTGAAGGGGTTCCAGGAGGCAGTGAGGACCAGCATCACTTTTCCCCGCTGGCACCTTTGCTGTGGCAGCAAAAGCTGGACGTTTGTCTTTTTTGCTCCAAACACCGCCGAAAGTGAAACAAGTTCCTTTTGACGATAGCGTCCACAGAAAAGAAGAGAGGGTGAAATTGTCTGGGGCATTTGAAGGGGTTCCAGGAGGCAGTGAGGACCAGCATCATTTTTCCCCGCTGGCACCTTTGCTGTGGCAGGAAAAGCTGGACGTTTGTCTTTTTTGCTCCAAACACCGCCGAACGTGAAAAAAGGTGCTTTTGATGATAGATTCTGCTGGAAAGCAGAGAGGGCTAAATTGTCTGGGGCATTTGAAGGGGTTCCAGGAGGCAGTGAGGACCAGCATCACTTTTCCCCGCTGGCACCTTTGCTGTGGCAGCAAAAGCTGGATGTTTGTCTTTTTTGCTCCGGAGGCTGCCGAGAGTGAGAAAAGGTGCTTTTGAGGATAGATTCTGCAGGAAAGCAGAGAGGGTGAAATTGTCTGGGGCATTTGAAGGGGTTCCAGGAGGCAGTGAGGACCAGCATCACTTTTCCCCGCTGGCACCTTTGCTGTGGCAGCAAAAGCTGGACGTTTGTCTTTTTTGCTCCAAACACCGCCGAAAGTGAAAAAAGGTGCTTTTGAGGATAGATTTTGCTGGAAAGCAGAGAGGGCTAAACTGTCTGGGGCATTTGAAGGGGTTCCAGGAGGCAGTGAGGACCAGCATCACTTTTCCCCGCTGGCACCTTTGCTGTGGCAGCAAAAGCTGGATGTTTGTCTTTTTTGCTCCGGAGGCTGCTGAGAGTGAGAAAAGGTGCTTTTGAGGATAGAGTCTGCAGGAAAGCAGAGAGGGCCAAATTGTCTGGGGCATTTGAAGGGGTTCCAGGAGGCAGTGAGGACCAGCATCACTTTTCCCCGCTGGCACCTTTGCTGTGGCAGCAAAAGCTGGACGTTTGTCTTTTTTGTTCAAAACACCGCCGAAAGTGAAACAAGATGCTTTTGACGATAGCGTCCGCAGGAAAGCAGAGAGGGCTAAATTGTCTGGGGCATTTGAAGGGGTTCCAGGAGGCAGTGAGGACCAGCATCACTTTTCCCCGCTGGCACCTTTGCTGTGGCAGCAAAAGCTGGACGTTTGTCTTTTTTGCTCCAAACACCGCCGAAAGTGAAAAAAGGTGCTTTTGACGATTGACTCTGCAGGAAAGCAGGGAGGGCCAAATTGTCTGGGGCATTTGAAGGGGTTCCAGGAGGCAGTGAGGACCAGCATCACTTTTCCCCGCTGGCACCTTTGCTATGGCAGCAAAAGCTGGACGTTTGTCTTTTTTGCTCCAAACACCGCCGAAAGTGAAACAAGTTACTTTTGACAATAGCGTCCGCAGGAAAGAAGAGAGGGTGAAATTGTCTGGGGCATTTGAAGGGGTTCCAGGAGGCAGTGAGGACCAGCATCACTTTTCCCCGCTGGCACCTTTGCTGTGGCAGCAAAAGCTGGACGTTTGTCTTTTTTGCTCCAAACACCGCCGAAAGTGAAAAAAGGTACTTTTGAGGATAGATTCTGCAGGAAAGCAGAGAGGGCTAAATTGTCTGGGGCATTTGAAGGGGTTCCAGGAGGCAGTGAGGACCAGCATCACTTTTCAACCCTGGCACCTTTGCTGTGGCAGCAAAAGCCGGACATTTGTCTTTTTTGCTCCGGAGGCTGCTGAGACTGTGAAAAGGTGCTTTTGAGGATAGAGTCTGCAAGAAAGCAGAGAGATACAAATTGTCTGGGGCATTTGAAGGGGTTCCAGGAGGCAGTGAGGACCAGCATCACTTTTCCCCGCTGGCACCTTTGCTATGGCAGCAAAAGCTGGACGTTTGTCTTTTTTGCTCCAAACCCCGCCGAAAGTGAAAAAAGGTGCTTTTGAGGATAGATTCTGCAGGAAAGCAGAGAGGGCTAAATTGTCTGGGGCATTTGAAGGGGTTCCAGGAGGCAGTGAGGACCAGCATCACTTTTCAACCCTGGCACCTTTGCTGTGGCAGCAAAAGCCGGACATTTGTCTTTTTTGCTCCGGAGGCTGCTGAGAGTGAGAAAAGGTGCTTTTGAGGATAGATTCTGCAGGAAAGCAGAGAGGGCCAAATTGTCTGGGGCATTTGAAGGGGTTCCAGGAGGCAGTGAGGACCAGCATCACTTTTCCCCGCTGGCACCTTTGCTGTGGCAGCAAAATCTGGACGTTTGCCTTTTTTGCTCCAAACACCGCCGAAAGTGAAAAAAGGTCCTTTTGACGATAGCGTCCGCAGGAAAGCAGAGAGGGTGAAATTGTCTGGGGCATTTGAAGGGGTTCCAGGAGGCAGTGAGGACCAGCATCACTTTTCCCCGCTGGCACCTTTGCTCTGGTAGCAAAAGATGGATGTTTGTCTCTTTTTCTCCGGAGGCTGCCGAGACTGTTAAAAGGTGCTTTTGAGGATAGAGTCTGCAGGAAAGCAGAGAGATCTATATTGCCTGGGGCATTTGAAGGGGTTCCAGGAGGCAGTGAGGACCAGCATCACTTTTCCCCGCTGGCACTTATGCTGTGGCAGCAAAAGCTGGATGTTTGTCTTTTTTTCTCCGGAGGCTGCCAAGACTGTGAAAAGGTGCTTTGGAGAATAGAGTCTGTAGGAAAGCCGAGAGGGCTAAATTGTCTGGGGCATTTGAAGGGGTTCCAGGAGGCAGTGAGGACCAGCATCACTTTTCCCCGCTGGCACCTTTGCTGTGGCAGCAAAAGCTGGACGTTTGTCTTTTTTGCTCCAAACACCGCCGAAAGTGAAACAAGTTCCTTTTGACGATAGCGTCCACAGGAAAGAAGAGAGGGTGAAATTGTCTGGGGCATTTGAAGGGGTTCCAGGAGGCAGTGAGGACCAGCATCACTTTTCCCCGCTGGCACCTTTGCTGTGGCAGCAAAAGCTGGACGTTTGTCTTTTTTGCTCCAAACACCGCCGAAAGTGAAAAAAGATGCTTTTGATGATAGATTCTGCTGGAAAGCAGAGAGGGCTAAATTGTCTGGGGCATTTGAAGGGGTTCCAGGAGGCAGTGAGGACCAGCATCACTTTTCAACCCTGGCACCTTTGCTGTGGCAGCAAAGCCGGACATTTGTCTTTTTTGCTCCGGAGGCTGCTGAGAGTGAGAAAAGGTGCTTTTGAGGATAGATTCTGCAGGAAAGCAGAGAGGGCCAAATTGTCTGGGGCATTTGAAGGGGTTCCAGGAGGCAGTGAGGACCAGCATCACTTTTCCCCGCTGGCACCTTTGCTGTGGCAGCAAAATCTGGACGTTTGCCTTTTTTGCTCCAAACACCGCCGAAAGTGAAAAAAGGTCCTTTTGACGATAGCGTCCGCAGGAAAGCAGAGAGGGTGAAATTGTCTGGGGCATTTGAAGGGGTTCCAGGAGGCAGTGAGGACCAGCATCACTTTTCCCCGCTGGCACCTTTGCTCTGGTAGCAAAAGATGGATGTTTGTCTCTTTTTCTCCGGAGGCTGCCGAGACTGTTAAAAGGTGCTTTTGAGGATAGAGTCTGCAGGAAAGCAGAGAGATCTATATTGCCTGGGGCATTTGAAGGGGTTCCAGGAGGCAGTGAGGACCAGCATCACTTTTCCCCGCTGGCACTTATGCTGTGGCAGCAAAAGCTGGATGTTTGTCTTTTTTTCTCCGGAGGCTGCCAAGACTGTGAAAAGGTGCTTTGGAGAATAGAGTCTGTAGGAAAGCCGAGAGGGCTAAATTGTCTGGGGCATTTGAAGGGGTTCCAGGAGGCAGTGAGGACCAGCATCACTTTTCCCCGCTGGCACCTTTGCTGTGGCAGCAAAAGCTGGATGTTTGTCTTTTTTGCTCCGGAGGCTGCCGAGAGTGAGAAAAGGTGCTTTTGAGGATAGATTCTGCAGGAAAGCAGAGAGGGTGAAATTGTCTGTGGCATTTGAAGGGGTTCCAGGAGGCAGTGAGGACCAGCATCACTTTTCCCCGCTGGCACCTTTGCTGTGGCAGCAAAAGCTGGACGTTTGTCTTTTTTGCTCCAAACACCGCCGAAAGTGAAACAAGTTCCTTTTGACGATAGCGTCCACAGGAAAGAAGAGAGGGTGAAATTGTCTGGGGCATTTGAAGGGGTTCCAGGAGGCAGTGAGGACCAGCATCACTTTTCCCCGCTGGCACCTTTGCTGTGGCAGCAAAAGCTGGACGTTTGTCTTTTTTGCTCCAAACACCGCCGAAAGTGAAAAAAGGTGCTTTTGATGATAGATTCTGCTGGAAAGCAGAGAGGGCTAAATTGTCTGGGGCATTTGAAGTGGTTCCAGGAGGCAGTGAGGACCAGCATCACTTTTCCCCGCTGGCACCTTTGCTGTGGCAGCAAAAGCTGGATGTTTGTCTTTTTTGCTCCGGAGGCTGCCGAGAGTGAGAAAAGGTGCTTTTGAGGATAGATTCTGCAGGAAAGCAGAGAGGGCCAAATTGTCTGTGGCATTTGAAGGGGTTCCAGGAGGCAGTGAGGACCAGCATCACTTTTCCCCGCTGGCACCTTTGCTGTGGCAGCAAAAGCTGGACGTTTGTCTTTTTTGCTCCAAACACCGCCGAAAGTGAAACAAGTTACTTTTGACAATAGCGTCCGCAGGAAAGAAGAGAGGGTGAAATTGTCTGGGGCATTTGAAGGGGTTCCAGGAGGCAGTGAGGACCAGCATCACTTTTCCCCGCTGGCACCTTTGCTGTGGCAGCAAAAGCTGGACGTTTTTTTTTTTTTGCTCCAAAAACCGCCGAAAGTGAAAGAAGGTGCTTTTGAGGATAGAGTCTGCAGGAAAGCAGAGAGGGCCAAATTGTCTGGGGCATTTGAAGGGGTTCCAGGAGGCAGTGAGGACCAGCATCACTTTTCCCCGCTGGCACCTTTGCTATGGCAGCAAAAGCTGGACGTTTGTCTTTTTTGCTCCAAACACCGCCGAAAGTGAGAAAAGGTGCTTTTGAGGATAGATTCTGCAGGAAAGCAGAGAGGGCTAAATTGTCTGGGGCATTTGAAGGGGTTCCAGGAGGCAGTGAGGACCAGCATAACTTTTCAACCCTGGCACCTTTGCTGTGGCAGCAAAAGCCGGACATTTGTCTTTTTTGCTCCGGAGGCTGCTGAGAGTGAGAAAAGGTGCTTTTGAGGATAGATTCTGCAGGAAAGCAGAGAGGGCCAAATTCTCTGGGGCATTTGAAGGGGTTCCAGGAGGCAGTGAGGACCAGCATCACTTTTCCCCGCTGGCACCTTTGCTGTGGCAGCAAAATCTGGACGTTTGCCTTTTTTGCTCCAAACACCGCCGAAAGTGAAAAAAGGTCCTTTTGACGATAGCGTCCGCAGGAAAGAAGAGAGGGTGAAATTGTATGGGGCATTTGAAGGGGTTCCAGGAGGCAGTGAGGACCAGCATCACTTTTCCCCGCTGGCACCTTTGCTGTGGCAGCAAAAGCTGGACGTTTGTCTTTTTTGCTCCAAACACCGCCGAAAGTGAAAAAAGGTGCTTTTGATGATAGATTCTGCTGGAAAGCAGAGAGGGCTAAATTGTCTGGGGCATTTGAAGTGGTTCCAGGAGGCAGTGAGGACCAGCATCACTTTTCCCCGCTGGCACCTTTGCTGTGGCAGCAAAAGCTGGATGTTTGTCTTTTTTGCTCCGGAGGCTGCCGAGAGTGAGAAAAGGTGCTTTTGAGGATAGATTCTGCAGGAAAGCAGAGAGGGCCAAATTGTCTGTGGCATTTGAAGGGGTTCCAGGAGGCAGTGAGGACCAGCATCACTTTTCCCCGCTGGCACCTTTGCTGTGGCAGCAAAAGCTGGACGTTTGTCTTTTTTGCTCCAAACACCGCCGAAAGTGAAACAAGTTACTTTTGACAATAGCGTCCGCAGGAAAGAAGAGAGGGTGAAATTGTCTGGGGCATTTGAAGGGGTTCCAGGAGGCAGTGAGGACCAGCATCACTTTTCCCCGCTGGCACCTTTGCTGTGGCAGCAAAAGCTGGACGTTTTTTTTTTTTTTGCTCCAAAAACCGCCGAAAGTGAAAGAAGGTGCTTTTGAGGATAGAGTCTGCAGGAAAGCAGAGAGGGCCAAATTGTCTGGGGCATTTGAAGGGGTTCCAGGAGGCAGTGAGGACCAGCATCACTTTTCCCCGCTGGCACCTTTGCTATGGCAGCAAAAGCTGGACGTTTGTCTTTTTTGCTCCAAACACCGCCGAAAGTGAGAAAAGGTGCTTTTGAGGATAGATTCTGCAGGAAAGCAGAGAGGGCTAAATTGTCTGGGGCATTTGAAGGGGTTCCAGGAGCCAGTGAGGACCAGCATAACTTTTCAACCCTGGCACCTTTGCTGTGGCAGCAAAAGCCGGACATTTGTCTTTTTTGCTCCGGAGGCTGCTGAGAGTGAGAAAAGGTGCTTTTGAGGATAGATTCTGCAGGAAAGCAGAGAGGGCCAAATTCTCTGGGGCATTTGAAGGGGTTCCAGGAGGCAGTGAGGACCAGCATCACTTTTCCCCGCTGGCACCTTTGCTGTGGCAGCAAAATCTGGACGTTTGCCTTTTTTGCTCCAAACACCGCCGAAAGTGAAAAAAGGTCCTTTTGACGATAGCGTCCGCAGGAAAGAAGAGAGGGTGAAATTGTCTGGGGCATTTGAAGGGGTTCCAGGAGGCAGTGAGGACCAGCATCACTTTTCCCCGCTGGCACCTTTGCTCTGGTAGCAAAAGCTGGATGTTTGTCTTTTTTTCTCCGCAGGCTGCCGAGACTGTTAAAAGGTGCTTTTGAGGATAGAGTCTGCAGGAAAGCAGAGAGATCTATATTGCCTGGGGCATTTGAAGGGGTTCCAGGAGGCAGTGAGGACCAGCATCACTTTTCCCCGCTGGCACCTTTGCTATGGCAGCAAAAGCTGGACGTTTGTCTTTTTTGCTCCAAACACCGCCGAAAGTGAAAAAAGGTGCTTTTGAGGATAGATTCTGCTGCAAAGCAGAGAGGGCTAAACTCTCTGGGGCATTTGAAGGGGTTCCAGGAGGCAGTGAGGACCAGCATCACTTTTCCCCGCTGGCACCTTTGCTGTGGCAGCAAAAGCTGGATGTTTGTCTTTTTTGCTCCGGAGGCTGCTGAGAGTGAGAAAAGGTGCTTTTGAGGACAGAGTCTGCAGGAAAGCAGAGAGGGCCAAATTGTCTGGGGCATTTGAAGGGGTTCCAGGAGGCAGTGAGGACCAGCATCACTTTTCCCCGCTGGCACCTTTGCTGTGGCAGCAAAAGCTGGACGTTTGTCATTTTTGCTCCAAACACCGCCGAAAGTGAAACAAGTTGCTTTTGACGATATCGTCCGCAGGAAAGCAGAGAGGGCTAAATTGTCTGGGGCATTTGAAGGGGTTCCAGGAGGCAGTGAGGACCAGCATCACTTTTCCCCGCTGGCACCTTTGCTGTGGCAGCAAAAGCTGGACGTATGTCTTTTTTGCTCCAAACACCGCCGAAAGTGAAAAAAGGTGCTTTTGACGATTGACTCTGCAGGAAAGCAGAGAGGGCCAAATTGTCTGGGACATTTGAAGGGGTTCCAGGAGGCAGTGAGGACCAGCATCACTTTTCCCCGCTGGCACCTTTGCTATGGCAGCAAAAGCTGGACGTTTGTCTTTTTTGCTCCAAACACCGCTGAAAGTGAAACAAGTTACTTTTGACAATAGCGTCCGCAGGAAAGAAGAGAGGGTGAAATTGTCTGGGGCATTTGAAGGGGTTCCAGGAGGCAGTGAGGACCAGCATCACTTTTCCCCGCTGGCACCTTTGCTGTGGCAGCAAAAGCTGGACGTTTGTCTTTTTTGCTCCAAAAACCGCCGATAGTGAAAGAAGGTGCTTTTGAGGATAGAGTCTGCAGGAAAGCAGAGAGGGCCAAATTGTCTGGGGCATTTGAAGGGGTTCCAGGAGGCAGTGAGGACCAGCATCACTTTTCCCCGCTGGCACCTTTGCTGTGGCAGCAAAAGCTGGACGTATGTCTTTTTTGCTCCAAACACCGCCGAAAGTGAAAAAAGGTGCTTTTGACGATTGACTCTGCAGGAAAGCAGGGAGGGCCAAATTGTCTGGGGCATTTGAAGGGGTTCCAGGAGGCAGTGAGGACCAGCATCACTTTTCCCCGCTGGCACCTTTGCTATGGCAGCAAAAGCTGGACGTTTGTCTTTTTTGCTCCAAACACCGCCGAAAGTGAAACAAGTTACTTTTGACAATAGCGTCCGCAGGAAAGAGAGGGTGAAATTGTCTGGGGCATTTGAAGGGGTTCCAGGAGGCAGTGAGGACCAGCATCACTTTTCCCCGCTGGCACCTTTGCTGTGGCAGCAAAAGCTGGACGTTTGTCTTTTTTGCTCCAAACATCGCCGAAAGTGAAAAAAGGTGCTTTTGAGGATAGATTCTGCAGGAAAGCAGAGAGGGCTAAATTGTCTGGGGCATTTGAAGGGGTTCCAGGAGGCAGTGAGGACCAGCATCACTTTTCAACCCTGGCACCTTTGCTGTGGCAGCAAAAGCCGGACATTTGTCTTTTTTGCTCCGGAGGCTGCTGAGACTGTGAAAAGGTGCTTTTGAGGATAGAGTCTGCAAGAAAGCAGAGAGATCCAAATTGTCTGGGGCATTTGAAGGGGTTCCAGGAGGCAGTGAGGACCAGCATCACTTTTCCCCTCTGGCACCTTTGCTATGGCAGCAAAAGCTGGACGTTTGTCTTTTTTGCTCCAAACACCGCCGAAAGTGAAAAAAGGTGCTTTTGAGGATAGATTCTGCAGGAAAGCAGAGAGGGCTAAATTGTCTGGGGCATTTGAAGGGGTTCCAGGAGGCAGTGAGGACCAGCATCACTTTTCAACCCTGGCACCTTTGCTGTGGTAGCAAAAGCCCGACATTTGTATTTTTTGCTCCGGAGGCTGCTGAGAGTGAGAAAAGGTGCTTTTGAGGATAGATTCTGCAGGAAAGCAGAGAGGGCCAAATTGTCTGGGGCATTTGAAGGGGTTCCAGGAGGCAGTGAGGACCAGCATCACTTTTCCCCGCTGGCACCTTTGCTGTGGCAGCAAAATCTGGACGTTTGCCTTTTTTGCTCCAAACACCGCCGAAAGTGAAAAAAGGTCCTTTTGACGATAGCGTCCGCAGGACAGCAGAGAGGGTGAAATTGTCTGGGCCATTTGAAGGGGTTCCAGGAGGCAGTGAGGACCAGCATCACTTTTCCCCGCTGGCACCTTTGCTCTGGTAGCAAAAGATGGATGTTTGTCTTTTTTTCTCCGGAGGCTGCCGAGACTGTTAAAAGGTGCTTTTGAGGATAGAGTCTGCAGGAAAGCAGAGAGATCTATATTGCCTGGGGCATTTGAAGGGGTTCCAGGAGGCAGTGAGGACCAGCATCACTTTTCCCCGCTGGCACTTATGCTGTGGCAGCAAAAGCTGGATGTTTGTCTTTTTTTCTCCGGAGGCTGCCAAGACTGTGAAAAGGTGCTTTGGAGAATAGAGTCTGTAGGAAAGCCGAGAGGGCTAAATTGTCTGGGGCATTTGAAGGGGTTCCAGGAGGCAGTGAGGACCAGCATCACTTTTCCCCGCTGGCACCTTTGCTGTGGCAGCAAAAGCTGGACGTTTGTCTTTTTTGCTCCAAACACCGCCGAAAGTGAAACAAGTTCCTTTTGACGATAGCGTCCACAGGAAAGAAGAGAGGGTGAAATTGTCTCGGGCATTTGAAGGGGTTCCAGGAGGCAGTGAGGACCAGCATCACTTTTCCCCGCTGGCACCTTTGCTGTGGCAGCAAAAGCTGGACGTTTGTCTTTTTTGCTCCAAACACCGCCGAAAGTGAAAAAAGGTGCTTTTGATGATAGATTCTGCTGGAAAGCAGAGAGGGCTAAATTGTCTGGGGCATTTGAAGGGGTTCCAGGAGGCAGTGAGGACCAGCATCACTTTTCCCCGCTGGCACCTTTGCTGTGGCAGCAAAAGCTGGATGTTTGTCTTTTTTGCTCCGGAGGCTGCTGAGAGTGAGAAAAGGTGCTTTTGAGGATAGATTCTGCAGGAAAGCAGAGAGGGTGAAATTGTCTGGGGCATTTGAAGGGGTTCCAGGAGGCAGTGAGGACCAGCATCACTTTTCCCCGCTGGCACCTTTGCTGTGGCAGCAAAAGCTGGACGTTTGTCTTTTTTGCTCCAAACACCGCCGAAAGTGAAACAAGTTACTTTTGACAATAGCGTCCGCAGGAAAGAAGAGAGGGTGAAATTGTCTGGGGCATTTGAAGGGGTTCCAGGAGGCAGTGAGGACCAGCATCACTTTTCCCCGCTGGCACCTTTGCTGTGGCAGCAAAAGCTGGACGTTTGTCTTTTTTGCTCCAAAAACCGCCGAAAGTGAAAGAAGGTGCTTTTGAGGATAGAGTCTGCAGGAAAGCAGAGAGGGCCAAATTGTCTGGGGCATTTGAAGGGGTTCCAGGAGGCAGTGAGGACCAGCATCACTTTTCCCCGCTGGCACCTTTGCTATGGCAGCAAAAGCTGGACGTTTGTCTTTTTTGCTCCAAACACCGCCGAAAGTGAGAAAAGGTGCTTTTGAGGATAGATTCTGCAGGAAAGCAGAGAGGGCTAAATTGTCTGGGGCATTTGAAGGGGTTCCAGGAGGCAGTGAGGACCAGCATAACTTTTCAACCCTGGCACCTTTGCTGTGGCAGCAAAAGCCGGACATTTGTCTTTTTTGCTCCGGAGGCTGCTGAGAGTGAGAAAAGGTGCTTTTGAGGATAGATTCTGCAGGAAAGCAGAGAGGGCCAAATTCTCTGGGGCATTTGAAGGGGTTCCAGGAGGCAGTGAGGACCAGCATCACTTTTCCCCGCTGGCAGCTTTGCTCTGGTAGCAAAAGCTGGATGTTTGTCTTTTTTTCTCCGGAGGCTGCCGAGACTGTTAAAAGGTGCTTTTGAGGATAGAGTCTGCAGGAAAGCAGAGAGATCTATATTGCCTGGGGCATTTGAAGGGGTTCCAGGAGGCAGTGAGGACCAGCATCACTTTTCCCCGCTGGCACTTATGCTGTGGCAGCAAAAGCTGGATGTTTGTCTTTTTTTCTCCGGAGGCTGCCAAGACTGTGAAAAGGTGCTTTGGAGAATAGAGTCTGTAGGAAAGCCGAGAGGGCTAAATTGTCTGGAGCATTTGAAGGGGTTCCAGGAGGCAGTGAGGACCAGCATCAGTTTTCCCCGCTGGCACCTTTGCTGTGGCAGCAAAAGCTGGATGTTTGTCTTTTTTGCTCCGGAGGCTGCCGAGAGTGAGAAAAGGTGCTTTTGAGGATAGATTCTGCAGGAAAGCAGAGAGGGTGAAATTGTCTGGGGCATTTGAAGGGGTTCCAGGAGGCAGTGAGGACCAGCATCACTTTTCCCCGCTGGCACCTTTGCTGTGGCAGCAAAAGCTGGACGTTTGTCTTTTTTGCTCCAAACACCGCCGAAAGTGAGAAAAGGTGCTTTTGAGGATAGATTCTGCTGGAAAGCAGAGAGGGCTAAATTCTCTGGGGCATTTGAAGGGGTTCCAGGAGGCAGTGAGGACCAGCATCACTTTTCCCCGCTGGCAGCTTTGCTCTGGTAGCAAAAGCTGGATGTTTGTCTTTTTTTCTCCGGAGGCTGCCGAGACTGTTAAAAGGTGCTTTTGAGGATAGAGTCTGCAGGAAAGCAGAGAGATCTATATTGCCTGGGGCATTTGAAGGGGTTCCAGGAGGCAGTGAGGACCAGCATCACTTTTCCCCGCTGGCACTTATGCTGTGGCAGCAAAAGCTGGATGTTTGTCTTTTTTTCTCCGGAGGCTGCCAAGACTGTGAAAAGGTGCTTTGGAGAATAGAGTCTGTAGGAAAGCCGAGAGGGCTAAATTGTCTGGAGCATTTGAAGGGGTTCCAGGAGGCAGTGAGGACCAGCATCAGTTTTCCCCGCTGGCACCTTTGCTGTGGCAGCAAAAGCTGGATGTTTGTCTTTTTTGCTCCGGAGGCTGCCGAGAGTGAGAAAAGGTGCTTTTGAGGATAGATTCTGCAGGAAAGCAGAGAGGGTGAAATTGTCTGGGGCATTTGAAGGGGTTCCAGGAGGCAGTGAGGACCAGCATCACTTTTCCCCGCTGGCACCTTTGCTGTGGCAGCAAAAGCTGGACGTTTGTCTTTTTTGCTCCAAACACCGCCGAAAGTGAGAAAAGGTGCTTTTGAGGATAGATTCTGCTGGAAAGCAGAGAGGGCTAAACTCTCTGGGGCATTTGAAGGGGTTCCAGGAGGCAGTGAGGACCAGCATCACTTTTCCCCGCTGGCACCTTTGCTGTGGCAGCAAAAGCTGGATGTTTGTCTTTTTTGCTCCGGAGGCTGCTGAGAGTGGGAAAAGGTGCTTTTGAGGACAGAGTCTGCAGGAAAGCAGAGAGGGCCAAATTGTCTGGGGCATTTGAAGGGGTTCCAGGAGGCAGTGAGGACCAGCATCACTTTTCCCCGCTGGCACCTTTGCTGTGGCAGCAAAAGCTGGACGTATGTCTTTTTTGCTCCAAACACCGCCGAAAGTGAAAAAAGGTGCTTTTGACGATTGACTCTGCAGGAAAGCAGGGAGGGCCAAATTGTCTGGGACATTTGAAGGGGTTCCAGGAGGCAGTGAGGACCAGCATCACTTTTCCCCGCTGGCACCTTTGCTATGGCAGCAAAAGCTGGACGTTTGTCTTTTTTGCTCCAGACAGCGCCGAAAGTGAAAAAAGGTGCTTTTGAGGATAGAGTCCTCAGGAAAGCAGAGAGGGCCAAATTGTCTGGGGCATTTGAAGGGGTTCCAGGAGGCAGTGAGGACCAGCATCACTTTTCCCCGCTGGCACCTTTGCTGTGGCAGCAAAAGCTGGACGTTTGTCTTTTTTGCTCCAAAAACCGCCGATAGTGAAAGAAGGTGCTTTTGAGGATAGAGTCTGCAGGAAAGCAGAGAGGGCCAAATTGTCTGGGGCATTTGAAGGGGTTCCAGGAGGCAGTGAGGACCAGCATCACTTTTCCCCGCTGGCACCTTTGCTATGGCAGCAAAAGCTGGACGTTTGTCTTTTTTGCTCCAAACACAGCCGAAAGTGAGAAAAGGTGCTTTTGAGGATAGATTCTGCAGGAAAGCAGAGAGGGCTAAATTGTCTGGGGCATTTGAAGGGGTTCCAGGAGGCAGTGAGGACCAGCATCACTTTTCAACCCTGGCACCTTTGCTGTGGCAGCAAAAGCTGGACGTTTGCCTTTTTTGCTCCAAACACCGCCGAAAGTGAAAAAAGGTCCTTTTGACGATAGCGTCCGCAGGAAAGAAGAGAGGGTGAAATTGTATGGGGCATTTGAAGGGGTTCCAGGAGGCAGTGAGGACCAGCATCACTTTTCCCCGCTGGCACCTTTGCTCTGGTAGCAAAAGCTGGATGTTTGTCTTTTTTTCTCCGGAGGCTGCCAAGACTGTGAAAAGGTGCTTTGGAGAATAGAGTCTGTAGGAAAGCCGAGAGGGCTAAATTGTCTGGGGCATTTGAAGGGGTTCCAGGAGGCAGTGAGGACCAGCATCACTTTTCCCCGCTGGCACCTTTGCTGTGGCAGCAAAAGCTGGACGTTTGTCTTTTTTGCTCCAAACACCGCCGAAAGTGAAACAAGTTCCTTTTGACGATAGCGTCCACAGGAAAGAAGAGAGGGTGAAATTGTCTGGGGCATTTGAAGGGGTTCCAGGAGGCAGTGAGGACCAGCATCACTTTTCCCCGCTGGCACCTTTGCTGTGGCAGCAAAAGCTGGACGTTTGTCTTTTTTGCTCCAAACACCGCCGAAAGTGAAAAAAGGTGCTTTTGATGATAGATTCTGCTGGAAAGCAGAGAGGGCTAAATTGTCTGGGGCATTTGAAGAGGTTCCAGGAGGCAGTGAGGACCAGCATCACTTTTCCCCTCTGGCACCTTTGCTGTGGCAGCAAAAGCCGGACATTTTTCTTTTTTTCTCCGGAGGCTGCTGAGAGTGAGAAAAGGTGCTTTTGAGGATAGATTCTGCAGGAAAGCAGAGAGGGCCAAATTGTCTGGGGCATTTGAAGGGGTTCCAGGAGGCAGTGAGGACCAGCATCACTTTTCCCCGCTGGCACCTTTGCTGTGGCAGCAAAATCTGGACGTTTGCATTTTTTGCTCCAAACACCGACGAAAGTGAAAAAAGGTCCTTTTGACGATAGCGTCCGCAGGAAAGCAGAGAGGGCTAAATTATCTGGTGCATTTGAAGGGGTTCCAGGAGGCAGTGAGGACCAGCATCACTTTTAGCCGCTGGCACCTTTGCTCTGGTAGCAAAAGCTGGATGTTTGTCTTTTTTGCTCCGGAGGCTGCCGAGAGTGAGAAAAGGTGCTTTTGAGGATAGATTCTGCAGGAAAGCAGAGAGGGTGAAATTGTCTGGGGCATTTGAAGGGGTTCCAGGAGGCAGTGAGGACCAGCATCACTTTTCCCCGCTGGCACCTTTGCTGTGGCAGCAAAAGCTGGACGTTTGTCTTTTTTGCTCCAAACACCGCCGAAAGTGAAACAAGTTACTTTTGACAATAGCGTCCGCAGGAAAGAAGAGAGGGTGAAATTGTCTGGGGCATTTGAAGGGGTTCCAGGAGGCAGTGAGGACCAGCATCACTTTTCCCCGCTGGCACCTTTGCTGTGGCAGCAAAAGCTGGACGTTTGTCTTTTTTGCTCCAAAAACCGCCGAAAGTGAAAGAAGGTGCTTTTGAGGATAGAGTCTGCAGGAAAGCAGAGAGGGCCAAATTGTCTGGGGCATTTGAAGGGGTTCCAGGAGGCAGTGAGGACCAGCATCACTTTTCCCCGCTGGCACCTTTGCTATGGCAGCAAAAGCTGGACGTTTGTCTTTTTTGCTCCAAACACCGCCGAAAGTGAGAAAAGGTGCTTTTGAGGATAGATTCTGCAGGAAAGCAGAGAGGGCTAAATTGTCTGGGGCATTTGAAGGGGTTCCAGGAGGCAGTGAGGACCAGCATCACTTTTCAACCCTGGCACCTTTGCTGTGGCAGCAAAAGCCGGACATTTGTCTTTTTTGCTCCGGAGGCTGCTGAGAGTGAGAAAAGGTGCTTTTGAGGATAGATTCTGCAGGAAAGCAGAGAGGGCCAAATTCTCTGGGGCATTTGAAGGGGTTCCAGGAGGCAGTGAGGACCAGCATCACTTTTCCCCGCTGGCACCTTTGCTGTGGCAGCAAAATCTGGACGTTTGCCTTTTTTGCTCCAAACACCGCCGAAAGTGAAAAAAGGTCCTTTTGACGATAGCGTCCGCAGGAAAGAAGAGAGGGTGAAATTGTATGGGGCATTTGAAGGGGTTCCAGGAGGCAGTGAGGACCAGCATCACTTTTCCCCGCTGGCACCTTTGCTCTGGTAGCAAAAGCTGGATGTTTGTCTTTTTTTCTCCGGAGGCTGCCAAGACTGTGAAAAGGTGCTTTTGAGGATAGATTCTGCAGGAAAGCAGAGAGGGCTAAATTGTCTGGGGCATTTGAAGGGGTTCCAGGAGGCAGTGAGGACCAGCATCACTTTTCAACCCTGGCACCTTTGCTGTGGCAGCAAAAGCTGGACGTTTGCCTTTTTTGCTCCAAACACCGCCGAAAGTGAAAAAAGGTCCTTTTGACGATAGCGTCCGCAGGAAAGAAGAGAGGGTGAAATTGTATGGGGCATTTGAAGGGGTTCCAGGAGGCAGTGAGGACCAGCATCACTTTTCCCCGCTGGCACCTTTGCTCTGGTAGCAAAAGCTGGATGTTTGTCTTTTTTTCTCAGGAGGCTGCCAAGACTGTGAAAAGGTGCTTTGGAGAATAGAGTCTGTAGGAAAGCCGAGAGGGCTAAATTGTCTGGGGCATTTGAAGGGGTTCCAGGAGGCAGTGAGGACCAGCATCACTTTTCCCCGCTGGCACCTTTGCTGTGGCAGCAAAAGCTGGACGTTTGTCTTTTTTGCTCCAAACACCGCCGAAAGTGAAACAAGTTCCTTTTGACGATAGCGTCCACAGGAAAGAAGAGAGGGTGAAATTGTCTGGGGCATTTGAAGGGGTTCCAGGAGGCAGTGAGGACCAGCATCACTTTTCCCCGCTGGCACCTTTGCTGTGGCAGCAAAAGCTGGACGTTTGTCTTTTTTGCTCCAAACACCGCCGAAAGTGAAAAAAGGTGCTTTTGATGATAGATTCTGCTGGAAAGCAGAGAGGGCTAAATTGTCTGGGGCATTTGAAGAGGTTCCAGGAGGCAGTGAGGACCAGCATCACTTTTCCCCTCTGGCACCTTTGCTGTGGCAGCAAAAGCCGGACATTTTTCTTTTTTTCTCCGGAGGCTGCTGAGAGTGAGAAAAGGTGCTTTTGAGGATAGATTCTGCAGGAAAGCAGAGAGGGCCAAATTGTCTGGGGCATTTGAAGGGGTTCCAGGAGGCAGTGAGGACCAGCATCACTTTTCCCCGCTGGCACCTTTGCTGTGGCAGCAAAATCTGGACGTTTGCATTTTTTGCTCCAAACACCGACGAAAGTGAAAAAAGGTCCTTTTGACGATAGCGTCCGCAGGAAAGCAGAGAGGGCTAAATTATCTGGTGCATTTGAAGGGGTTCCAGGAGGCAGTGAGGACCAGCATCACTTTTCCCCGCTGGCACCTTTGCTCTGGTAGCAAAAGCTGGATGTTTGTCTTTTTTGCTCCGGAGGCTGCCGAGAGTGAGAAAAGGTGCTTTTGAGGATAGATTCTGCAGGAAAGCAGAGAGGGTGAAATTGTCTGGGGCATTTGAAGGGGTTCCAGGAGGCAGTGAGGACCAGCATCACTTTTCCCCGCTGGCACCTTTGCTGTGGCAGCAAAAGCTGGACGTTTGTCTTTTTTGCTCCAAACACCGCCGAAAGTGAAACAAGTTACTTTTGACAATAGCGTCCGCAGGAAAGAAGAGAGGGTGAAATTGTCTGGGGCATTTGAAGGGGTTCCAGGAGGCAGTGAGGACCAGCATCACTTTTCCCCGCTGGCACCTTTGCTGTGGCAGCAAAAGCTGGACGTTTGTCTTTTTTGCTCCAAAAACCGCCGAAAGTGAAAGAAGGTGCTTTTGAGGATAGAGTCTGCAGGAAAGCAGAGAGGGCCAAATTGTCTGGGGCATTTGAAGGGGTTCCAGGAGGCAGTGAGGACCAGCATCACTTTTCCCCGCTGGCACCTTTGCTATGGCAGCAAAAGCTGGACGTTTGTCTTTTTTGCTCCAAACACCGCCGAAAGTGAGAAAAGGTGCTTTTGAGGATAGATTCTGCAGGAAAGCAGAGAGGGCTAAATTGTCTGGGGCATTTGAAGGGGTTCCAGGAGGCAGTGAGGACCAGCATCACTTTTCAACCCTGGCACCTTTGCTGTGGCAGCAAAAGCCGGACATTTGTCTTTTTTGCTCCGGAGGCTGCTGAGAGTGAGAAAAGGTGCTTTTGAGGATAGATTCTGCAGGAAAGCAGAGAGGGCCAAATTCTCTGGGGCATTTGAAGGGGTTCCAGGAGGCAGTGAGGACCAGCATCACTTTTCCCCGCTGGCACCTTTGCTGTGGCAGCAAAATCTGGACGTTTGCCTTTTTTGCTCCAAACACCGCCGAAAGTGAAAAAAGGTCCTTTTGACGATAGCGTCCGCAGGAAAGAAGAGAGGGTGAAATTGTATGGGGCATTTGAAGGGGTTCCAGGAGGCAGTGAGGACCAGCATCACTTTTCCCCGCTGGCACCTTTGCTCTGGTAGCAAAAGCTGGATGTTTGTCTTTTTTTCTCCGGAGGCTGCCAAGACTGTGAAAAGGTGCTTTTGAGGATAGAGTCTGCAGGAAAGCAGAGAGATCTATATTGCCTGGGGCATTTGAAGGGGTTCCAGGAGGCAGTGAGGACCAGCATCACTTTTCCCCGCTGGCACTTATGCTGTGGCAGCAAAAGCTGGATGTTTGTCTTTTTTTCTCCGGAGGCTGCCAAGACTGTGAGAAGGTGATTTGGAGAATAGAGTCTGTAGGAAAGCCGAGAGGGCTAAATTGTCTGGAGCATTTGAAGGGGTTCCAGGAGGCAGTGAGGACCAGCATCACTTTTCCCCGCTGGCACCTTTGCTGTGGCAGCAAAAGCTGGATGTTTGTCTTTTTTGCTCCGGAGGCTGCCGAGAGTGAGAAAAGGTGCTTTTGAGGATAGATTCTGCAGGAAAGCAGAGAGGGTGAAATTGTCTGTGGCATTTGAAGGGGTTCCAGGAGGCAGTGAGGACCAGCATCACTTTTCCCCGCTGGCACCTTTGCTGTGGCAGCAAAAGCTGGACGTTTGTCTTTTTTGCTCCAAACACCGCCGAAAGTGAGAAAAGGTGCTTTTGAGGATAGATTCTGCTGGAAAGCAGAGAGGGCTAAACTCTCTGGGGCATTTGAAGGGGTTCCAGGAGGCAGTGAGGACCAGCATCACTTTTCCCCGCTGGCACCTTTGCTGTGGCAGCAAAAGCTGGACGTTTGTCTTTTTTGCTCCAAACACCGCCGAAAGTGAAACAAGTTCCTTTTGACGATAGCGTCCACAGGAAAGAAGAGAGGGTGAAATTGTCTGGGGCATTTGAAGGGGTTCCAGGAGGCAGTGAGGACCAGCATCACTTTTCCCCGCTGGCACCTTTGCTGTGGCAGCAAAAGCTGGACGTTTGTCTTTTTTGCTCCAAACACCGCCGAAAGTGAAAAAAGGTGCTTTTGATGATAGATTCTGCTGGAAAGCAGAGAGGGCTAAATTGTCTGGGGCATTTGAAGGGGTTCCAGGAGGCAGTGAGGACCAGCATCACTTTTCCCCGCTGGCACCTTTGCTGTGGCAGCAAAAGCTGGATGTTTGTCTTTTTTGCTCCGGAGGCTGCTGAGAGTGAGAAAAGGTGCTTTTGAGGATAGATTCTGCAGGAAAGCAGAGAGGGTGAAATTGTCTGGGGCATTTGAAGGGGTTCCAGGAGGCAGTGAGGACCAGCATCACTTTTCCCCGCTGGCACCTTTGCTGTGGCAGCAAAAGCTGGACGTTTGTCTTTTTTGCTCCAAACACCGCCGAAAGTGAAACAAGTTACTTTTGACAATAGCGTCCGCAGGAAAGAAGAGAGGGTGAAATTGTCTGGGGCATTTGAAGGGGTTCCAGGAGGCAGTGAGGACCAGCATCACTTTTCCCCGCTGGCACCTTTGCTGTGGCAGCAAAAGCTGGACGTTTGTCTTTTTTGCTCCAAAAACCGCCGAAAGTGAAAGAAGGTGCTTTTGAGGATAGAGTCTGCAGGAAAGCAGAGAGGGCCAAATTGTCTGGGGCATTTGAAGGGGTTCCAGGAGGCAGTGAGGACCAGCATCACTTTTCCCCGCTGGCACCTTTGCTATGGCAGCAAAAGCTGGACGTTTGTCTTTTTTGCTCCAAACACCGCCGAAAGTGAGAAAAGGTGCTTTTGAGGATAGATTCTGCAGGAAAGCAGAGAGGGCTAAATTGTCTGGGGCATTTGAAGGGGTTCCAGGAGGCAGTGAGGACCAGCATAACTTCTCAACCCTGGCACCTTTGCTGTGGCAGCAAAAGCCGGACATTTGTCTTTTTTGCTCCGGAGGCTGCTGAGAGTGAGAAAAGGTGCTTTTGAGGATAGATTCTGCAGGAAAGCAGAGAGGGCCAAATTCTCTGGGGCATTTGAAGGGGTTCCAGGAGGCAGTGAGGACCAGCATCACTTTTCCCCGCTGGCACCTTTGCTGTGGCAGCAAAATCTGGACGTTTGCCTTTTTTGCTCCAAACACCGCCGAAAGTGAAAAAAGGTCCTTTTGACGATAGCGTCCGCAGGAAAGAAGAGAGGGTGAAATTGTATGGGGCATTTGAAGGGGTTCCAGGAGGCAGTGAGGACCAGCATCACTTTTCCCCGCTGGCACCTTTGCTCTGGTAGCAAAAGCTGGATGTTTGTCTTTTTTTCTCCGGAGGCTGCCGAGACTGTTAAAAGGTGCTTTTGAGGATAGAGTCTGCAGGAAAGCAGAGAGATCTATATTGCCTGGGGCATTTGAAGGGGTTCCAGGAGGCAGTGAGGACCAGCATCACTTTTCCCCGCTGGCACTTATGCTGTGGCAGCAAAAGCTGGATGTTTGTCTTTTTTTCTCCGGAGGCTGCCAAGACTGTGAAAAGGTGCTTTGGAGAAAAGAGTCTGTAGGAAAGCCGAGAGGGCTAAATTGTCTGGAGCATTTGAAGGGGTTCCAGGAGGCAGTGAGGACCAGCATCACTTTTCCCCGCTGGCACCTTTGCTGTGGCAGCAAAAGCTGGATGTTTGTCTTTTTTGCTCCGGAGGCTGCCGAGAGTGAGAAAAGGTGCTTTTGAGGATAGATTCTGCAGGAAAGCAGAGAGGGTGAAATTGTCTGTGGCATTTGAAGGGGTTCCAGGAGGCAGTGAGGACCAGCATCACTTTTCCCCGCTGGCACCTTTGCTGTGGCAGCAAAAGCTGGACGTTTGTCTTTTTTGCTCCAAACACCGCCGAAAGTGAGAAAAGGTGCTTTTGAGGATAGATTCTGCTGGAAAGCAGAGAGGGCTAAACTCTCTGGGGCATTTGAAGGGGTTCCAGGAGGCAGTGAGGACCAGCATCACTTTTCCCCGCTGGCACCTTTGCTGTGGCAGCAAAAGCTGGATGTTTGTCTTTTTTGCTCCGGAGGCTGCTGAGAGTGGGAAAAGGTGCTTTTGAGGACAGAGTCTGCAGGAAAGCAGAGAGGGCCAAATTGTCTGGGGCATTTGAAGGGGTTCCAGGAGGCAGTGAGGACCAGCATCACTTTTCCCCGCTGGCACCTTTGCTGTGGCAGCAAAAGCTGGACGTTTGTCATTTTTGCTCCAAACACCGCCGAAAGTGAAACAAGTTGCTTTTGACGATAGCGTCCGCAGGAAAGCAGAGAGGGCTAAATTGTCTGGGGCATTTGAAGGGGTTCCAGGAGGCAGTGAGGACCAGCATCACTTTTCCCCGCTGGCACCTTTGCTGTGGCAGCAAAAGCTGGACGTATGTCTTTTTTGCTCCAAACACCGCCGAAAGTGAAAAAAGGTGCTTTTGACGATTGACTCTGCAGGAAAGCAGGGAGGGCCAAATTGTCTGGGACATTTGAAGGGGTTCCAGGAGGCAGTGAGGACCAGCATCACTTTTCCCCGCTGGCACCTTTGCTATGGCAGCAAAAGCTGGACGTTTGTCTTTTTTGCTCCAGACAGCGCCGAAAGTGAAAAAAGGTGCTTTTGAGGATAGAGTCCTCAGGAAAGCAGAGAGGGCCAAATTGTCTGGGGCATTTGAAGGGGTTCCAGGAGGCAGTGAGGACCAGCATCACTTTTCCCCGCTGGCACCTTTGCTGTGGCAGCAAAAGCTGGACGTTTGTCTATTTTGCTCCAAAAACCGCCGATAGTGAAAGAAGGTGCTTTTGAGGATAGAGTCTGCAGGAAAGCAGAGAGGGCCAAATTGTCTGGGGCATTTGAAGGGGTTCCAGGAGGCAGTGAGGACCAGCATCACTTTTCCCCGCTGGCACCTTTGCTATGGCAGCAAAAGCTGGACGTTTGTCTTTTTTGCTCCAAACACAGCCGAAAGTGAGAAAAGGTGCTTTTGAGGATAGATTCTGCAGGAAAGCAGAGAGGGCTAAATTGTCTGGGGCATTTGAAGGGGTTCCAGGAGGCAGTGAGGACCAGCATCACTTTTCAACCCTGGCACCTTTGCTGTGGCAGCAAAAGCTGGACGTTTGCCTTTTTTGCTCCAAACACCGCCGAAAGTGAAAAAAGGTCCTTTTGACGATAGCGTCCGCAGGAAAGAAGAGAGGGTGAAATTGTATGGGGCATTTGAAGGGGTTCCAGGAGGCAGTGAGGACCAGCATCACTTTTCCCCGCTGGCACCTTTGCTCTGGTAGCAAAAGCTGGATGTTTGTCTTTTTTTCTCCGGAGGCTGCCAAGACTGTGAAAAGGTGCTTTGGAGAATAGAGTCTGTAGGAAAGCCGAGAGGGCTAAATTGTCTGGGGCATTTGAAGGGGTTCCAGGAGGCAGTGAGGACCAGCATCACTTTTCCCCGCTGGCACCTTTGCTGTGGCAGCAAAAGCTGGACGTTTGTCTTTTTTGCTCCAAACACCGCCGAAAGTGAAACAAGTTCCTTTTGACGATAGCGTCCACAGGAAAGAAGAGAGGGTGAAATTGTCTGGGGCATTTGAAGGGGTTCCAGGAGGCAGTGAGGACCAGCATCACTTTTCCCCGCTGGCACCTTTGCTGAGGCAGCAAAAGCTGGACGTTTGTCTTTTTTGCTCCAAACACCGCCGAAAGTGAAAAAAGGTGCTTTTGATGATAGATTCTGCTGGAAAGCAGAGAGGGCTAAATTGTCTGGGGCATTTGAAGAGGTTCCAGGAGGCAGTGAGGACCAGCATCACTTTTCCCCTCTGGCACCTTTGCTGTGGCAGCAAAAGCCGGACATTTTTCTTTTTTTCTCCGGAGGCTGCTGAGAGTGA
>NW_028128506.1:0-27054 GCF_965231255.1 Vanellus vanellus | reverse complement strand
GCTGCCACAGCAAAGGTGCCAGCGGGAAAAGTGATGCTGCTTCTCACTGCCTCCTGGAACCCCTTCAAATGCCCCAGACAATTTGGCCCTCTCTGCTTTCCTCGCACGCTATCCTCAAAAGCACCCTTTTTTCACTTTCGGCGCTGTTTGGAGCAAAAAAGACAAACGTCCAGCTTTTGCTGCCACAGCAAAGGTGCCAGTGGGGAAAAGTGATGCTGCTTCTCACTGCCTCCTGGAACCCCTTCAAATGCCCCAGACAATTTGGCCCTCTCTGCTTTCCTGAAAAGTCTATCCTCAAAAGCACCTTTTTTCACTTCGGCGCTGTTTGGAGCAAAAAAGACAAACGTCCAGCTTTTGCTGCCACAGCAAAGGTGCCAGCGGGGAAAAGTGATGCTGGTCCTCACTGCCTCCTGGAACCCCTTCAAATGCCCCAGACAATTTGGCCCTCTCTGCTTTCCTGAAAAGTCTATCCTCAAAAGCACCTTTTTTCACTTTCGGCGCTGTTTGGAGCAAAAAAGACAAACGTCCAGCTTTTGCTGCCACAGCAAAGGTGCCAGCAGGGAAAAGTGATGCTGCTTCTCACTGCCTCCTGGAACCCCTTCAAATGCCCCAGACAATTTGGCCCTCTCTGCTTTCCTGAAAAGTCTATCCTCAAAAGCACCTTTTTTCACTTTCGGCGCTGTTTGGAGCAAAAAAGACAAACGTCCAGCTTTTGCTGCCACAGCAAAGGTGCCAGCGGGGAAAAGTGATGCTGCTTCTCACTGCCTCCTGGAACCCCTTCAAATGCCCCAGACAATTTGGCCCTCTCTGCTTTCCTGAAAAGTCTATCCTCAAAAGCACCTTTTTTCACTTTCGGCGCTGTTTGGAGCAAAAAAGACAAACGTCCAGCTTTTGCTGCCACAGCAAAGGTGCCAGCGGGGAAAAGTGATGCTGGTCCTCACTGCCTCCTGGAACCCCTTCAAATGCCCCAGACAATTTGGCCCTCTCTGCTTTCCTGCGCACTCTATCCTCAAAAGCACCTTTTTTCACTTTCAGCGCTGTTTGGAGCAAAAAAGACAAACGTCCAGCTTTTGCTGCCACAGCAAAGGTGCCAGCGGGGAAAAGTGATGCTGCTTCTCACTGCCTCCTGGAACCCCTTCAAATGCCCCAGACAATTTGGCCCTCTCTCCTTTCCTGAAAAGTCTATCCTCAAAAGCACCTTTTTTCACTTTCGGCGCTGTTTGGAGCAAAAAAGACAAACGTCCAGCTTTTGCTGCCACAGCAAAGGTGCCAGCAGGGAAAAGTGATGCTGCTTCTCACTGCCTCCTGGAACCCCTTCAAATGCCCCAGACAATTTGGCCCTCTCTGCTTTCCTGCGCACTCTATCCTCAAAAGCACCTTTTTTCACTTTCGGCGCTGTTTGGAGCAAAAAAGACAAACGTCCAGCTTTTGCTGCCACAGCAAAGGTGCCAGCGGGGAAAAGTGATGCTGGTCCTCACTGCCTCCTGGAACCCCTTCAAATGCCCCAGACAATTTGGCCCTCTCTGCTTTCCTGAAAAGTCTATCCTCAAAAGCACCTTTTTTCACTTTCGGCGCTGTTTGGAGCAAAAAAGACAAACGTCCAGCTTTTGCTGCCACAGCAAAGGTGCCAGCGGGGAAAAGTGATGCTGGTCCTCACTGCCTCCTGGAACCCCTTCAAATGCCCCAGACAATTTGGCCCTCTCTGCTTTCCTGCGCACTCTATCCTCAAAAGCACCTTTTTTCACTTTCGGCGTTGTTTGGAGCAAAAAAGACAAACGTCCAGCTTTTGCTGCCACAGCAAAGGTGCCAGCAGGGAAAAGTGATGCTGGTCCTCACTGCCTCCTGGAACCCCTTCAAATGCCCCAGACAATTTGGCCCTCTCTGCTTTCCTGCGCACGCTATCCTCAAAAGCACCTTTTTTCACTTTCGGCGCTGTTTGGAGCAAAAAAGACAAACGTCCAGCTTTTGCTGCCACAGCAAAGGTGCCAGCAGGGAAAAGTGATGCTGCTTCTCACTGCCTCCTGGAACCCCTTCAAATGCCCCAGACAATTTGGCCCTCTCTGCTTTCCTGAAAAGTCTATCCTCAAAAGCACCTTTTTTCACTTTCGGCGCTGTTTGGAGCAAAAAAGACAAACGTCCAGCTTTTGCTGCCACAGCAAAGGTGCCAGCGGGGAAAAGTGATGCTGGTCCTCACTGCCTCCTGGAACCCCTTCAAATGCCCCAGACAATTTGGCCCTCTCTGCTTTCCTGAAAAGTCTATCCTCAAAAGCACCTTTTTTCACTTTCGGCGCTGTTTGGAGCAAAAAAGACAAACGTCCAGCTTTTGCTGCCACAGCAAAGGTGCCAGCAGGGAAAAGTGATGCTGCTTCTCACTGCCTCCTGGAACCCCTTCAAATGCCCCAGACAATTTGGCCCTCTCTGCTTTCCTGAAAAGTCTATCCTCAAAAGCACCTTTTTTCACTTTCGGCGCTGTTTGGAGCAAAAAAGACAAACGTCCAGCTTTTGCTGCCACAGCAAAGGTGCCAGCGGGGAAAAGTGATGCTGCTTCTCACTGCCTCCTGGAACCCCTTCAAATGCCCCAGACAATTTGGCCCTCTCTCCTTTCCTGAAAAGTCTATCCTCAAAAGCACCTTTTTTCACTTTCGGCGCTGTTTGGAGCAAAAAAGACAAACGTCCAGCTTTTGCTGCCACAGCAAAGGTGCCAGCGGGGAAAAGTGATGCTGCTTCTCACTGCCTCCTGGAACCCCTTCAAATGCCCCAGACAATTTGGCCCTCTCTGCTTTCCTGCGCACTCTATCCTCAAAAGCACCTTTTTTCACTTTCGGCGCTGTTTGGAGCAAAAAAGACAAACGTCCAGCTTTTGCTGCCACAGCAAAGGTGCCAGCGGGGAAAAGTGATGCTGGTCCTCACTGCCTCCTGGAACCCCTTCAAATGCCCCAGACAATTTGGCCCTCTCTGCTTTCCTGAAAAGTCTATCCTCAAAAGCACCTTTTTTCACTTTCGGCGCTGTTTGGAGCAAAAAAGACAAACGTCCAGCTTTTGCTGCCACAGCAAAGGTGCCAGCGGGGAAAAGTGATGCTGCTTCTCACTGCCTCCTGGAACCCCTTCAAATGCCCCAGACAATTTGGCCCTCTCTGCTTTCCTGCGCACGCTATCCTCAAAAGCACCTTTTTTCACTTTCGGCGCTGTTTGGAGCAAAAAAGACAAACGTCCAGCTTTTGCTGCCACAGCAAAGGTGCCAGCGGGGAAAAGTGATGCTGCTTCTCACTGCCTCCTGGAACCCCTTCAAATGCCCCCGACAATTTGGCCCTCTCTGCTTTCCTGCGCACGCTATCCTCAAAAGCACCTTTTTTCACTTTCGGCGCTGTTTGGAGCAAAAAAGACAAACGTCCAGCTTTTGCTGCCACAGCAAAGGTGCCAGCGGGGAAAAGTGATGCTGCTTCTCACTGCCTCCTGGAACCCCTTCAAATGCCCCAGACAATTTGGCCCTCTCTGCTTTCCTGCGCACTCTATCCTCAAAAGCACCTTTTTTCACTTTCGGCGCTGTTTGGAGCAAAAAAGACAGACGTCCAGCTTCTGCTGCCACAGCAAAGGTGCCAGCGGGGAAAAGTGATGCTGGTCCTCACTGCCTCCTGGAACCCCTTCAAATGCCCCAGACAATTTGGCCCTCTCTGCTTTCCTGCGCACTCTATCCTCAAAAGCACCTTTTTTCACTTTCGGCGCTGTTTGGAGCAAAAAAGACAAACGTCCAGCTTTTGCTGCCACAGCAAAGGTGCCAGCGGAGAAAAGTGATGCTGCTTATCACTGCCTCCTGGAACCCCTTCAAATGCCCCAGACAATTTGGCCCTCTCTGCTTTCCTGCGCACTCTATCCTCAAAAGCACCTTTTTTCACTTTCGGCGCTGTTTGGAGCAAAAAAGACAAACGTCCAGCTTTTGCTGCCACAGCAAAGGTGCCAGCGGGGAAAAGTGATGCTGGTCCTCACTGCCTCCTGGAACCCCTTCAAATGCCCCAGACAATTTGGCCCTCTCTGCTTTCCTGCGCACTCTATCCTCAAAAGCACCTTTTTTCACTTTCGGCGTTGTTTGGAGCAAAAAAGACAAACGTCCAGCTTTTGCTGCCACAGCAAAGGTGCCAGCAGGGAAAAGTGATGCTGGTCCTCACTGCCTCCTGGAACCCCTTCAAATGCCCCAGACAATTTGGCCCTCTCTGCTTTCCTGCGCACGCTATCCTCAAAAGCACCTTTTTTCACTTTCGGCGCTGTTTGGAGCAAAAAAGACAAACGTCCAGCTTTTGCTGCCACAGCAAAGGTGCCAGCGGGGAAAAGTGATGCTGCTTCTCACTGCCTCCTGGAACCCCTTCAAATGCCCCAGACAATTTGGCCCTCTCTCCTTTCCTGAAAAGTCTATCCTCAAAAGCACCTTTTTTCACTTTCGGCGCTGTTTGGAGCAAAAAAGACAAACGTCCAGCTTTTGCTGCCACAGCAAAGGTGCCAGCGGGGAAAAGTGATGCTGCTTCTCACTGCCTCCTGGAACCCCTTCAAATGCCCCAGACAATTTGGCCCTCTCTGCTTTCCTGCGCACTCTATCCTCAAAAGCACCTTTTTTCACTTTCGGCGCTGTTTGGAGCAAAAAAGACAAACGTCCAGCTTTTGCTGCCACAGCAAAGGTGCCAGCGGGGAAAAGTGATGCTGGTCCTCACTGCCTCCTGGAACCCCTTCAAATGCCCCAGACAATTTGGCCCTCTCTGCTTTCCTGAAAAGTCTATCCTCAAAAGCACCTTTTTTCACTTTCGGCGCTGTTTGGAGCAAAAAAGACAAACGTCCAGCTTTTGCTGCCACAGCAAAGGTGCCAGCGGGGAAAAGTGATGCTGCTTCTCACTGCCTCCTGGAACCCCTTCAAATGCCCCAGACAATTTGGCCCTCTCTGCTTTCCTGCGCACGCTATCCTCAAAAGCACCTTTTTTCACTTTCGGCGCTGTTTGGAGCAAAAAAGACAAACGTCCAGCTTTTGCTGCCACAGCAAAGGTGCCAGCGGGGAAAAGTGATGCTGCTTCTCACTGCCTCCTGGAACCCCTTCAAATGCCCCCGACAATTTGGCCCTCTCTGCTTTCCTGCGCACGCTATCCTCAAAAGCACCTTTTTTCACTTTCGGCGCTGTTTGGAGCAAAAAAGACAAACGTCCAGCTTTTGCTGCCACAGCAAAGGTGCCAGCGGGGAAAAGTGATGCTGCTTCTCACTGCCTCCTGGAACCCCTTCAAATGCCCCAGACAATTTGGCCCTCTCTGCTTTCCTGCGCACTCTATCCTCAAAAGCACCTTTTTTCACTTTCGGCGCTGTTTGGAGCAAAAAAGACAGACGTCCAGCTTCTGCTGCCACAGCAAAGGTGCCAGCGGGGAAAAGTGATGCTGGTCCTCACTGCCTCCTGGAACCCCTTCAAATGCCCCAGACAATTTGGCCCTCTCTGCTTTCCTGCGCACTCTATCCTCAAAAGCACCTTTTTTCACTTTCGGCGCTGTTTGGAGCAAAAAAGACAAACGTCCAGCTTTTGCTGCCACAGCAAAGGTGCCAGCGGAGAAAAGTGATGCTGCTTCTCACTGCCTCCTGGAACCCCTTCAAATGCCCCAGACAATTTGGCCCTCTCTGCTTTCCTGCGCACTCTATCCTCAAAAGCACCTTTTTTCACTTTCGGCGCTGTTTGGAGCAAAAAAGACAAACGTCCAGCTTTTGCTGCCACAGCAAAGGTGCCAGCGGGGAAAAGTGATGCTGGTCCTCACTGCCTCCTGGAACCCCTTCAAATGCCCCAGACAATTTGGCCCTCTCTGCTTTCCTGCGCACTCTATCCTCAAAAGCACCTTTTTTCACTTTCGGCGCTGTTTCGAGCAAAAAAGACAAACGTCCAGCTTTTGCTGCCACAGCAAAGGTGCCAGCGGGGAAAAGTGATGCTGCTTCTCACTGCCTCCTGGAACCCCTTCAAATGCCCCAGACAATTTGGCCCTCTCTGCTTTCCTGCGCACTCTATCCTCAAAAGCACCTTTTTTCACTTTCGGCGCTGTTTGGAGCAAAAAAGACAAACGTCCAGCTTTTGCTGCCACAGCAAAGGTGCCAGCGGGGAAAAGTGATGCTGGTCCTCACTGCCTCCTGGAACCCCTTCAAATGCCCCAGACAATTTGGCCCTCTCTGCTTTCCTGCGCACTCTATCCTCAAAAGCACCTTTTTTCACTTTCGGCGCTGTTTGGAGCAAAAAAGACAAACGTCCAGCTTTTGCTGCCACAGCAAAGGTGCCAGCGGGGAAAAGTGATGCTGGTCCTCACTGCCTCCTGGAACCCCTTCAAATGCCCCAGACAATTTGGCCCTCTCTGCTTTCCTGCGCACTCTATCCTCAAAAGCACCTTTTTTCACTTTCGGCGCTGTTTGGAGCAAAAAAGACAAACGTCCAGCTTTTGCTGCCACAGCAAAGGTGCCAGCGGGGAAAAGTGATGCTGCTTCTCACTGCCTCCTGGAACCCCTTCAAATGCCCCAGACAATTTGGCCCTCTCTGCTTTCCTGCGCACTCTATCCTCAAAAGCACCTTTTTTCACTTTCGGCGCTGTTTGGAGCAAAAAAGACAGACGTCCAGCTTCTGCTGCCACAGCAAAGGTGCCAGCGGGGAAAAGTGATGCTGGTCCTCACTGCCTCCTGGAACCCCTTCAAATGCCCCAGACAATTTGGCCCTCTCTGCTTTCCTGCGCACTCTATCCTCAAAAGCACCTTTTTTCACTTTCGGCGCTGTTTCGAGCAAAAAAGACAAACGTCCAGCTTTTGCTGCCACAGCAAAGGTGCCAGCGGGGAAAAGTGATGCTGCTTCTCACTGCCTCCTGGAACCCCTTCAAATGCCCCAGACAATTTGGCCCTCTCTGCTTTCCTGCGCACTCTATCCTCAAAAGCACCTTTTTTCACTTTCGGCGCTGTTTGGAGCAAAAAAGACAAACGTCCAGCTTTTGCTGCCACAGCAAAGGTGCCAGCGGGGAAAAGTGATGCTGGTCCTCACTGCCTCCTGGAACCCCTTCAAATGCCCCAGACAATTTGGCCCTCTCTGCTTTCCTGAAAAGTCTATCCTCAAAAGCACCTTTTTTCACTTTCGGCGCTGTTTGGAGCAAAAAAGACAAACGTCCAGCTTTTGCTGCCACATCAAAGGTGCCAGCGGGGAAAAGTGATGCTGGTCCTCACTGCCTCCTGGAACCCCTTCAAATGCCCCAGACAATTTGGCCCTCTCTGCTTTCCTGCGCACTCTATCCTCAAAAGCACCTTTTTCACTTTCGGCGCTGTTTGGAGCAAAAAAGACAAACGTCCAGCTTTTGCTGCCACAGCAAAGGTGCCAGCGGGGAAAAGTGATGCTGGTCCTCACTGCCTCCTGGAACCCCTTCAAATGCCCCAGACAATTTGGCCCTCTCTGCTTTCCTGCGCACTCTATCCTCAAAAGCACCTTTTTTCACTTTCGGCGCTGTTTGGAGCAAAAAAGACAGACGTCCAGCTTCTGCTGCCACAGCAAAGGTGCCAGCGGGGAAAAGTGATGCTGGTCCTCACTGCCTCCTGGAACCCCTTCAAATGCCCCAGACAATTTGGCCCTCTCTGCTTTCCTGCGCACTCTATCCTCAAAAGCACCTTTTTTCACTTTCGGCGCTGTTTGGAGCAAAAAAGACAAACGTCCAGCTTTTGCTGCCACAGCAAAGGTGCCAGCAGGGAAAAGTGATGCTGCTTCTCACTGCCTCCTGGAACCCCTTCAAATGCCCCAGACAATTTGGCCCTCTCTGCTTTCCTGCGCACTCTATCCTCAAAAGCACCTTTTTTCACTTTCGGCGCTGTTTGGAGCAAAAAAGACAAACGTCCAGCTTTTGCTGCCACAGCAAAGGTGCCAGCGGGGAAAAGTGATGCTGCTTCTCACTGCCTCCTGGAACCCCTTCAAATGCCCCAGACAATTTGGCCCTCTCTGCTTTCCTGCGCACTCTATCCTCAAAAGCACCTTTTTTCACTTTCGGCGCTGTTTCGAGCAAAAAAGACAAACGTCCAGCTTTTGCTGCCTCAGCAAAGGTGCCAGCGGGGAAAAGTGATGCTGCTTCTCACTGCCTCCTGGAACCCCTTCAAATGCCCCAGACAATTTGGCCCTCTCTGCTTTCCTGCGCACTCTATCCTCAAAAGCACCTTTTTTCACTTTCGGCGCTGTTTGGAGCAAAAAAGACAAACGTCCAGCTTTTGCTGCCACAGCAAAGGTGCCAGCGGGGAAAAGTGATGCTGGTCCTCACTGCCTCCTGGAACCCCTTCAAATGCCCCAGACAATTTGGCCCTCTCTGCTTTCCTGAAAAGTCTATCCTCAAAAGCACCTTTTTTCACTTTCGGCGCTGTTTGGAGCAAAAAAGACAAACGTCCAGCTTTTGCTGCCACATCAAAGGTGCCAGCGGGGAAAAGTGATGCTGGTCCTCACTGCCTCCTGGAACCCCTTCAAATGCCCCAGACAATTTGGCCCTCTCTGCTTTCCTGAAAAGTCTATCCTCAAAAGCACCTTTTTTCACTTTCGGCGCTGTTTGGAGCAAAAAAGACAAACGTCCAGCTTTTGCTGCCACAGCAAAGGTGCCAGCGGGGAAAAGTGATGCTGGTCCTCACTGCCTCCTGGAACCCCTTCAAATGCCCCAGACAATTTGGCCCTCTCTGCTTTCCTGCGCACTCTATCCTCAAAAGCACCTTTTTTCACTTTCGGCGCTGTTTGGAGCAAAAAAGACAGACGTCCAGCTTCTGCTGCCACAGCAAAGGTGCCAGCGGGGAAAAGTGATGCTGGTCCTCACTGCCTCCTGGAACCCCTTCAAATGCCCCAGACAATTTGGCCCTCTCTGCTTTCCTGCGCACTCTATCCTCAAAAGCACCTTTTTTCACTTTCGGCGCTGTTTGGAGCAAAAAAGACAAACGTCCAGCTTTTGCTGCCACAGCAAAGGTGCCAGCGGGGAAAAGTGATGCTGCTTCTCACTGCCTCCTGGAACCCCTTCAAATGCCCCAGACAATTTGGCCCTCTCTGCTTTCCTGCGCACTCTATCCTCAAAAGCACCTTTTTTCACTTTCGGCGCTGTTTGGAGCAAAAAAGACAAACGTCCAGCTTTTGCTGCCACATCAAAGGTGCCAGCGGGGAAAAGTGATGCTGCTTCTCACTGCCTCCTGGAACCCCTTCAAATGCCCCAGACAATTTGGCCCTCTCTGCTTTCCTGAAAAGTCTATCCTCAAAAGCACCTTTTTTCACTTTCGGCGCTGTTTGGAGCAAAAAAGACAAACGTCCAGCTTTTGCTGCCACAGCAAAGGTGCCAGCGGGGAAAAGTGATGCTGCTTCTCACTGCCTCCTGGAACCCCTTCAAATGCCCCAGACAATTTGGCCCTCTCTGCTTTCCTGCGCACTCTATCCTCAAAAGCACCTTTTTTCACTTTCGGCGCTGTTTCGAGCAAAAAAGACAAACGTCCAGCTTTTGCTGCCTCAGCAAAGGTGCCAGCGGGGAAAAGTGATGCTGCTTCTCACTGCCTCCTGGAACCCCTTCAAATGCCCCAGACAATTTGGCCCTCTCTGCTTTCCTGAAAAGTCTATCCTCAAAAGCACCTTTTTTCACTTTCGGCGCTGTTTGGAGCAAAAAAGACAAACGTCCAGCTTTTGCTGCCACAGCAAAGGTGCCAGCGGGGAAAAGTGATGCTGGTCCTCACTGCCTCCTGGAACCCCTTCAAATGCCCCAGACAATTTGGCCCTCTCTGCTTTCCTGAAAAGTCTATCCTCAAAAGCACCTTTTTTCACTTTCGGCGCTGTTTGGAGCAAAAAAGACAAACGTCCAGCTTTTGCTGCCACATCAAAGGTGCCAGCGGGGAAAAGTGATGCTGGTCCTCACTGCCTCCTGGAACCCCTTCAAATGCCCCAGACAATTTGGCCCTCTCTGCTTTCCTGAAAAGTCTATCCTCAAAAGCACCTTTTTTCACTTTCGGCGCTGTTTGGAGCAAAAAAGACAAACGTCCAGCTTTTGCTGCCACAGCAAAGGTGCCAGCGGGGAAAAGTGATGCTGGTCCTCACTGCCTCCTGGAACCCCTTCAAATGCCCCAGACAATTTGGCCCTCTCTGCTTTCCTGCGCACTCTATCCTCAAAAGCACCTTTTTTCACTTTCGGCGCTGTTTGGAGCAAAAAAGACAGACGTCCAGCTTCTGCTGCCACAGCAAAGGTGCCAGCGGGGAAAAGTGATGCTGGTCCTCACTGCCTCCTGGAACCCCTTCAAATGCCCCAGACAATTTGGCCCTCTCTGCTTTCCTGCGCACTCTATCCTCAAAAGCACCTTTTTTCACTTTCGGCGCTGTTTGGAGCAAAAAAGACAAACGTCCAGCTTTTGCTGCCACAGCAAAGGTGCCAGCGGGGAAAAGTGATGCTGCTTCTCACTGCCTCCTGGAACCCCTTCAAATGCCCCAGACAATTTGGCCCTCTCTGCTTTCCTGAAAAGTCTATCCTCAAAAGCACCTTTTTTCACTTTCGGCGCTGTTTGGAGCAAAAAAGACAAACGTCCAGCTTTTGCTGCCACATCAAAGGTGCCAGTGGGGAAAAGTGATGCTGCTTCTCACTGCCTCCTGGAACCCCTTCAAATGCCCCAGACAATTTGGCCCTCTCTGCTTTCCTGAAAAGTCTATCCTCAAAAGCACCTTTTTTCACTTTCGGCGCTGTTTGGAGCAAAAAAGACAAACGTCCAGCTTTTGCTGCCACAGCAAAGGTGCCAGCGGGGAAAAGTGATGCTGCTTCTCACTGCCTCCTGGAACCCCTTCAAATGCCCCCGACAATTTGGCCCTCTCTGCTTTCCTGAAAAGTCTATCCTCAAAAGCACCTTTTTTCACTTTCGGCGCTGTTTGGAGCAAAAAAGACAAACGTCCAGCTTTTGCTGCCACAGCAAAGGTGCCAGCGGGGAAAAGTGATGCTGGTCCTCACTGCCTCCTGGAACCCCTTCAAATGCCCCAGACAATTTGGCCCTCTCTGCTTTCCTGCGCACTCTATCCTCAAAAGCACCTTTTTTCACTTTCAGCGCTGTTTGGAGCAAAAAAGACAAACGTCCAGCTTTTGCTGCCACAGCAAAGGTGCCAGCGGGGAAAAGTGATGCTGCTTCTCACTGCCTCCTGGAACCCCTTCAAATGCCCCAGACAATTTGGCCCTCTCTGCTTTCCTGCGCACTCTATCCTCAAAAGCACCTTTTTTCACTTTCGGCGCTGTTTGGAGCAAAAAAGACAAACGTCCAGCTTTTGCTGCCACAGCAAAGGTGCCAGCGGGGAAAAGTGATGCTGGTCCTCACTGCCTCCTGGAACCCCTTCAAATGCCCCAGACAATTTGGCCCTCTCTGCTTTCCTGAAAAGTCTATCCTCAAAAGCACCTTTTTTCACTTTCGGCGCTGTTTGGAGCAAAAAAGACAAACGTCCAGCTTTTGCTGCCACAGCAAAGGTGCCAGCGGGGAAAAGTGATGCTGGTCCTCACTGCCTCCTGGAACCCCTTCAAATGCCCCAGACAATTTGGCCCTCTCTGCTTTCCTGCGCACTCTATCCTCAAAAGCACCTTTTTTCACTTTCGGCGCTGTTTGGAGCAAAAAAGACAAACGTCCAGCTTTTGCTGCCACAGCAAAGGTGCCAGCGGGGAAAAGTGATGCTGGTCCTCACTGCCTCCTGGAACCCCTTCAAATGCCCCAGACAATTTGGCCCTCTCTGCTTTCCTGCGCACTCTATCCTCAAAAGCACCTTTTTTCACTTTCGGCGCTGTTTGGAGCAAAAAAGACAGACGTCCAGCTTCTGCTGCCACAGCAAATGTGCCAGCGGGGAAAAGTGATGCTGGTCCTCACTGCCTCCTGGAACCCCTTCAAATGCCCCAGACAATTTGGCCCTCTCTGCTTTCCTGAAAAGTCTATCCTCAAAAGCACCTTTTTTCACTTTCGGCGCTGTTTGGAGCAAAAAAGACAAACGTCCAGCTTTTGCTGCCACAGCAAAGGTGCCAGCAGGGAAAAGTGATGCTGCTTCTCACTGCCTCCTGGAACCCCTTCAAATGCCCCAGACAATTTGGCCCTCTCTGCTTTCCTGAAAAGTCTATCCTCAAAAGCACCTTTTTTCACTTTCGGCGCTGTTTGGAGCAAAAAAGACAAACGTCCAGCTTTTGCTGCCACAGCAAAGGTGCCAGCGGGGAAAAGTGATGCTGCTTCTCACTGCCTCCTGGAACCCCTTCAAATGCCCCAGACAATTTGGCCCTCTCTGCTTTCCTGAAAAGTCTATCCTCAAAAGCACCTTTTTTCACTTTCGGCGCTGTTTGGAGCAAAAAAGACAAACGTCCAGCTTTTGCTGCCACAGCAAAGGTGCCAGCGGGGAAAAGTGATGCTGGTCCTCACTGCCTCCTGGAACCCCTTCAAATGCCCCAGACAATTTGGCCCTCTCTGCTTTCCTGCGCACTCTATCCTCAAAAGCACCTTTTTTCACTTTCGGCGCTGTTTGGAGCAAAAAAGACAAACGTCCAGCTTTTGCTGCCACAGCAAAGGTGCCAGCGGGGAAAAGTGATGCTGCTTCTCACTGCCTCCTGGAACCCCTTCAAATGCCCCAGACAATTTGGCCCTCTCTGCTTTCCTGCGCACTCTATCCTCAAAAGCACCTTTTTTCACTTTCGGCGCTGTTTGGAGCAAAAAAGACAAACGTCCAGCTTTTGCTGCCACAGCAAAGGTGCCAGCAGGGAAAAGTGATGCTGCTTCTCACTGCCTCCTGGAACCCCTTCAAATGCCCCAGACAATTTGGCCCTCTCTGCTTTCCTGAAAAGTCTATCCTCAAAAGCACCTTTTTTCACTTTCGGCGCTGTTTGGAGCAAAAAAGACAAACGTCCAGCTTTTGCTGCCACAGCAAAGGTGCCAGCAGGGAAAAGTGATGCTGCTTCTCACTGCCTCCTGGAACCCCTTCAAATGCCCCAGACAATTTGGCCCTCTCTGCTTTCCTGAAAAGTCTATCCTCAAAAGCACCTTTTTTCACTTTCGGCGCTGTTTGGAGCAAAAAAGACAAACGTCCAGCTTTTGCTGCCACAGCAAAGGTGCCAGCGGGGAAAAGTGATGCTGCTTCTCACTGCCTCCTGGAACCCCTTCAAATGCCCCAGACAATTTGGCCCTCTCTGCTTTCCTGAAAAGTCTATCCTCAAAAGCACCTTTTTTCACTTTCGGCGCTGTTTGGAGCAAAAAAGACAAACGTCCAGCTTTTGCTGCCACAGCAAAGGTGCCAGCGGGGAAAAGTGATGCTGGTCCTCACTGCCTCCTGGAACCCCTTCAAATGCCCCAGACACAATTTGGCCCTCTCTGCTTTCCTGCGCACTCTATCCTCAAAAGCACCTTTTTTCACTTTCAGCGCTGTTTGGAGCAAAAAAAGACAAACGTCCAGCTTTTGCTGCCACAGCAAAGGTGCCAGCGGGGAAAAGTGATGCTGCTTCTCACTGCCTCCTGGAACCCCTTCAAATGCCCCAGACAATTTGGCCCTCTCTGCTTTCCTGCGCACTCTATCCTCAAAAGCACCTTTTTTCACTTTCGGCGCTGTTTGGAGCAAAAAAGACAAACGTCCAGCTTTTGCTGCCACAGCAAAGGTGCCAGCGGGGAAAAGTGATGCTGGTCCTCACTGCCTCCTGGAACCCCTTCAAATGCCCCAGACAATTTGGCCCTCTCTGCTTTCCTGCGCACTCTATCCTCAAAAGCACCTTTTTTCACTTTCGGCGCTGTTTGGAGCAAAAAAGACAGACGTCCAGCTTCTGCTGCCACAGCAAAGGTGCCAGCGGGGAAAAGTGATGCTGGTCCTCACTGCCTCCTGGAACCCCTTCAAATGCCCCAGACAATTTGGCCCTCTCTGCTTTCCTGCGCACTCTATCCTCAAAAGCACCTTTTTTCACTTTCGGCGCTGTTTGGAGCAAAAAAGACAAACGTCCAGCTTTTGCTGCCACAGCAAAGGTGCCAGCGGGAAAAGTGATGCTGCTTCTCACTGCCTCCTGGAACCCCTTCAAATGCCCCAGACAATTTGGCCCTCTCTGCTTTCCTGCGCACTCTATCCTCAAAAGCACCTTTTTTCACTTTCGGCGCTGTTTGGAGCAAAAAAGACAAACGTCCAGCTTTTGCTGCCACAGCAAAGGTGCCAGTGGGGAAAAGTGATGCTGCTTCTCACTGCCTCCTGGAACCCCTTCAAATGCCCCAGACAATTTGGCCCTCTCTGCTTTCCTGAAAAGTCTATCCTCAAAAGCACCTTTTTTCACTTTCGGCGCTGTTTGGAGCAAAAAAGACAAACGTCCAGCTTTTGCTGCCACAGCAAAGGTGCCAGTGGGGAAAAGTGATGCTGCTTCTCACTGCCTCCTGGAACCCCTTCAAATGCCCCAGACAATTTGGCCCTCTCTGCTTTCCTGCGCACTCTATCCTCAAAAGCACCTTTTTTCACTTTCGGCGCTGTTTGGAGCAAAAAAGACAAACGTCCAGCTTTTGCTGCCACAGCAAAGGTGCCAGCGGGGAAAAGTGATGCTGCTTCTCACTGCCTCCTGGAACCCCTTCAAATGCCCCAGACAATTTGGCCCTCTCTGCTTTCCTGAAAAGTCTATCCTCAAAAGCACCTTTTTTCACTTTCGGCGCTGTTTGGAGCAAAAAAGACAAACGTCCAGCTTTTGCTGCCACAGCAAAGGTGCCAGCAGGGAAAAGTGATGCTGCTTCTCACTGCCTCCTGGAACCCCTTCAAATGCCCCAGACAATTTGGCCCTCTCTGCTTTCCTGCGCACTCTATCCTCAAAAGCACCTTTTTTCACTTTCGGCGCTGTTTGGAGCAAAAAAGACAAACGTCCAGCTTTTGCTGCCACAGCAAAGGTGCCAGCGGGGAAAAGTGATGCTGGTACTCACTGCCTCCTGGAACCCCTTCAAATGCCCCAGACAATTTGGCCCTCTCTGCTTTCCTGAAAAGTCTATCCTCAAAAGCACCTTTTTTCACTTTCGGCGCTGTTTGGAGCAAAAAAGACAAACGTCCAGCTTTTGCTGCCACAGCAAAGGTGCCAGCAGGGAAAAGTGATGCTGCTTCTCACTGCCTCCTGGAACCCCTTCAAATGCCCCAGACAATTTGGCCCTCTCTGCTTTCCTGAAAAGTCTATCCTCAAAAGCACCTTTTTTCACTTTCGGCGCTGTTTGGAGCAAAAAGACAAACGTCCAGCTTTTGCTGCCACAGCAAAGGTGCCAGCGGGGAAAAGTGATGCTGCTTCTCACTGCCTCCTGGAACCCCTTCAAATGCCCCCGACAATTTGGCCCTCTCTGCTTTCCTGAAAAGTCTATCCTCAAAAGCACCTTTTTTCACTTTCGGCGCTGTTTGGAGCAAAAAAGACAAACGTCCAGCTTTTGCTGCCACAGCAAAGGTGCCAGCGGGGAAAAGTGATGCTGGTCCTCACTGCCTCCTGGAACCCCTTCAAATGCCCCAGACAATTTGGCCCTCTCTGCTTTCCTGCGCACTCTATCCTCAAAAGCACCTTTTTTCACTTTCGGCGCTGTTTGGAGCAAAAAAGACAGACGTCCAGCTTCTGCTGCCACAGCAAAGGTGCCAGCGGGGAAAAGTGATGCTGGTCCTCACTGCCTCCTGGAACCCCTTCAAATGCCCCAGACAATTTGGCCCTCTCTGCTTTCCTGCGCACTCTATCCTCAAAAGCACCTTTTTTCACTTTCGGCGCTGTTTGGAGCAAAAAAGACAAACGTCCAGCTTTTGCTGCCACAGCAAAGGTGCCAGCGGGGAAAAGTGATGCTGCTTCTCACTGCCTCCTGGAACCCCTTCAAATGCCCCAGACAATTTGGCCCTCTCTGCTTTCCTGCGCACTCTATCCTCAAAAGCACCTTTTTTCACTTTCGGCGCTGTTTGGAGCAAAAAAGACAAACGTCCAGCTTTTGCTGCCACAGCAAAGGTGCCAGCGGGGAAAAGTGATGCTGGTCCTCACTGCCTCCTGGAACCCCTTCAAATGCCCCAGACAATTTGGCCCTCTCTGCTTTCCTGAAAAGTCTATCCTCAAAAGCACCTTTTTTCACTTTCGGCGCTGTTTGGAGCAAAAAAGACAAACGTCCAGCTTTTGCTGCCACATCAAAGGTGCCAGCGGGGAAAAGTGATGCTGGTCCTCACTGCCTCCTGGAACCCCTTCAAATGCCCCAGACAATTTGGCCCTCTCTGCTTTCCTGCGCACTCTATCCTCAAAAGCACCTTTTTTCACTTTCGGCGCTGTTTGGAGCAAAAAAGACAAACGTCCAGCTTTTGCTGCCACAGCAAAGGTGCCAGCGGGGAAAAGTGATGCTGGTCCTCACTGCCTCCTGGAACCCCTTCAAATGCCCCAGACAATTTGGCCCTCTCTGCTTTCCTGCGCACTCTATCCTCAAAAGCACCTTTTTTCACTTTCGGCGCTGTTTGGAGCAAAAAAGACAGACGTCCAGCTTCTGCTGCCACAGCAAAGGTGCCAGCGGGGAAAAGTGATGCTGGTCCTCACTGCCTCCTGGAACCCCTTCAAATGCCCCAGACAATTTGGCCCTCTCTGCTTTCCTGCGCACTCTATCCTCAAAAGCACCTTTTTTCACTTTCGGCGCTGTTTGGAGCAAAAAAGACAAACGTCCAGCTTTTGCTGCCACAGCAAAGGTGCCAGCGGGGAAAAGTGATGCTGCTTCTCACTGCCTCCTGGAACCCCTTCAAATGCCCCAGACAATTTGGCCCTCTCTGCTTTCCTGAAAAGTCTATCCTCAAAAGCACCTTTTTTCACTTTCGGCGCTGTTTGGAGCAAAAAAGACAAACGTCCAGCTTTTGCTGCCACAGCAAAGGTGCCAGTGGGGAAAAGTGATGCTGCTTCTCACTGCCTCCTGGAACCCCTTCAAATGCCCCAGACAATTTGGCCCTCTCTGCTTTCCTGCGCACTCTATCCTCAAAAGCACCTTTTTTCACTTTCGGCGCTGTTTGGAGCAAAAAAGACAAACGTCCAGCTTTTGCTGCCACAGCAAAGGTGCCAGCGGGGAAAAGTGATGCTGCTTCTCACTGCCTCCTGGAACCCCTTCAAATGCCCCAGACAATTTGGCCCTCTCTGCTTTCCTGAAAAGTCTATCCTCAAAAGCACCTTTTTTCACTTTCGGCGCTGTTTGGAGCAAAAAAGACAAACGTCCAGCTTTTGCTGCCACAGCAAAGATGCCAGCAGGGAAAAGTGATGCTGCTTCTCACTGCCTCCTGGAACCCCTTCAAATGCCCCAGACAATTTGGCCCTCTCTGCTTTCCTGAAAAGTCTATCCTCAAAAGCACCTTTTTTCACTTTCGGCGCTGTTTGGAGCAAAAAAGACAAACGTCCAGCTTTTGCTGCCACAGCAAAGGTGCCAGCGGGGAAAAGTTATGCTGGTACTCACTGCCTCCTGGAACCCCTTCAAATGCCCCAGACAATTTGGCCCTCTCTGCTTTCCTGAAAAGTCTATCCTCAAAAGCACCTTTTTTCACTTTCGGCGCTGTTTGGAGCAAAAAAGACAAACGTCCAGCTTTTGCTGCCACAGCAAAGGTGCCAGCAGGGAAAAGTGATGCTGCTTCTCACTGCCTCCTGGAACCCCTTCAAATGCCCCAGACAATTTGGCCCTCTCTGCTTTCCTGAAAAGTCTATCCTCAAAAGCACCTTTTTTCACTTTCGGCGCTGTTTGGAGCAAAAAAGACAAACGTCCAGCTTTTGCTGCCACAGCAAAGGTGCCAGCGGGGAAAAGTGATGCTGCTTCTCACTGCCTCCTGGAACCCCTTCAAATGCCCCAGACAATTTGGCCCTCTCTGCTTTCCTGCGCACTCTATCCTCAAAAGCACCTTTTTTCACTTTCGGCGCTGTTTGGAGCAAAAAAGACAAACGTCCAGCTTTTGCTGCCACAGCAAAGGTGCCAGCGGGGAAAAGTGATGCTGGTCCTCACTGCCTCCTGGAACCCCTTCAAATGCCCCAGACAATTTGGCCCTCTCTGCTTTCCTGCGCACTCTATCCTCAAAAGCACCTTTTTTCACTTTCGGCGCTGTTTGGAGCAAAAAAGACAAACGTCCAGCTTTTGCTGCCACAGCAAAGGTGCCAGCGGGGAAAAGTGATGCTGCTTCTCACTGCCTCCTGGAACCCCTTCAAATGCCCCAGACAATTTGGCCCTCTCTGCTTTCCTGCGCACTCTATCCTCAAAAGCACCTTTTTTCACTTTCGGCGCTGTTTGGAGCAAAAAAGACAAACGTCCAGCTTTTGCTGCCACAGCAAAGGTGCCAGCGGGGAAAAGTGATGCTGGTCCTCACTGCCTCCTGGAACCCCTTCAAATGCCCCAGACAATTTGGCCCTCTCTGCTTTCCTGAAAAGTCTATCCTCAAAAGCACCTTTTTTCACTTTCGGCGCTGTTTGGAGCAAAAAAGACAAACGTCCAGCTTTTGCTGCCACAGCAAAGGTGCCAGCGGGGAAAAGTGATGCTGCTTCTCACTGCCTCCTGGAACCCCTTCAAATGCCCCAGACAATTTGGCCCTCTCTGCTTTCCTGCGCACGCTATCCTCAAAAGCACCTTTTTTCACTTTCGGCGCTGTTTGGAGCAAAAAAGACAAACGTCCAGCTTTTGCTGCCACAGCAAAGGTGCCAGCAGGGAAAAGTGATGCTGCTTCTCACTGCCTCCTGGAACCCCTTCAAATGCCCCAGACAATTTGGCCCTCTCTGCTTTCCTGAAAAGTCTATCCTCAAAAGCACCTTTTTTCACTTTCGGCGCTGTTTGGAGCAAAAAAGACAAACGTCCAGCTTTTGCTGCCACAGCAAAGGTGCCAGCGGGGAAAAGTGATGCTGGTACTCACTGCCTCCTGGAACCCCTTCAAATGCCCCAGACAATTTGGCCCTCTCTGCTTTCCTGAAAAGTCTATCCTCAAAAGCACCTTTTTTTCACTTTCGGCGCTGTTTGGAGCAAAAAAGACAAACGTCCAGCTTTTGCTGCCACAGCAAAGGTGCCAGCAGGGAAAAGTGATGCTGCTTCTCACTGCCTCCTGGAACCCCTTCAAATGCCCCAGACAATTTGGCCCTCTCTGCTTTCCTGAAAAGTCTATCCTCAAAAGCACCTTTTTTCACTTTCGGCGCTGTTTGGAGCAAAAAAGACAAACGTCCAGCTTTTGCTGCCACAGCAAAGGTGCCAGCGGGGAAAAGTGATGCTGCTTCTCACTGCCTCCTGGAACCCCTTCAAATGCCCCAGACAATTTGGCCCTCTCTGCTTTCCTGAAAAGTCTATCCTCAAAAGCACCTTTTTTCACTTCCGGCGCTGTTTGGAGCAAAAAAGACAAACGTCCAGCTTTTGCTGCCACAGCAAAGGTGCCAGCGGGGAAAAGTGATGCTGGTCCTCACTGCCTCCTGGAACCCCTTCAAATGCCCCAGACAATTTGGCCCTCTCTGCTTTCCTGCGCACTCTATCCTCAAAAGCACCTTTTTTCACTTTCAGCGCTGTTTGGAGCAAAAAAGACAAACGTCCAGCTTTTGCTGCCACAGCAAAGGTGCCAGCGGGGAAAAGTGATGCTGCTTCTCACTGCCTCCTGGAACCCCTTCAAATGCCCCAGACAATTTGGCCCTCTCTCCTTTCCTGAAAAGTCTATCCTCAAAAGCACCTTTTTTCACTTTCGGCGCTGTTTGGAGCAAAAAAGACAAACGTCCAGCTTTTGCTGCCACAGCAAAGGTGCCAGCGGGGAAAAGTGATGCTGCTTCTCACTGCCTCCTGGAACCCCTTCAAATGCCCCAGACAATTTGGCCCTCTCTGCTTTCCTGCGCACTCTATCCTCAAAAGCACCTTTTTTCACTTTCGGCGCTGTTTGGAGCAAAAAAAGACAAACGTCCAGCTTTTGCTGCCACAGCAAAGGTGCCAGCGGGGAAAAGTGATGCTGGTCCTCACTGCCTCCTGGAACCCCTTCAAATGCCCCAGACAATTTGGCCCTCTCTGCTTTCCTGCGCACTCTATCCTCAAAAGCACCTTTTTTCACTTTCGGCGCTGTTTGGAGCAAAAAAGACAAACGTCCAGCTTTTGCTGCCACAGCAAAGGTGCCAGCGGGGAAAAGTGATGCTGGTCCTCACTGCCTCCTGGAACCCCTTCAAATGCCCCAGACAATTTGGCCCTCTCTGCTTTCCTGCGCACTCTATCCTCAAAAGCACCTTTTTTCACTTTCGGCGCTGTTTGGAGCAAAAAAGACAAACGTCCAGCTTTTGCTGCCACAGCAAAGGTGCCAGCGGGGAAAAGTGATGCTGCTTCTCACTGCCTCCTGGAACCCCTTCAAATGCCCCAGACAATTTGGCCCTCTCTGCTTTCCTGCGCACGCTATCCTCAAAAGCACCTTTTTTCACTTTCGGCGCTGTTTGGAGCAAAAAAGACAAACGTCCAGCTTTTGCTGCCACAGCAAAGGTGCCAGCGGGGAAAAGTGATGCTGCTTCTCACTGCCTCCTGGAACCCCTTCAAATGCCCCAGACAATTTGGCCCTCTCTGCTTTCCTGCGCACTCTATCCTCAAAAGCACCTTTTTTCACTTTCGGCGCTGTTTGGAGCAAAAAAGACAGACGTCCAGCTTCTGCTGCCACAGCAAAGGTGCCAGCGGGGAAAAGTGATGCTGGTCCTCACTGCCTCCTGGAACCCCTTCAAATGCCCCAGACAATTTGGCCCTCTCTGCTTTCCTGCGCACTCTATCCTCAAAAGCACCTTTTTTCACTTTCGGCGCTGTTTCGAGCAAAAAAGACAAACGTCCAGCTTTTGCTGCCACAGCAAAGGTGCCAGCGGGGAAAAGTGATGCTGCTTCTCACTGCCTCCTGGAACCCCTTCAAATGCCCCAGACAATTTGGCCCTCTCTGCTTTCCTGCGCACTCTATCCTCAAAAGCACCTTTTTTCACTTTCGGCGCTGTTTGGAGCAAAAAAGACAAACGTCCAGCTTTTGCTGCCACAGCAAAGGTGCCAGCGGGGAAAAGTGATGCTGCTTCTCACTGCCTCCTGGAACCCCTTCAAATGCCCCAGACAATTTGGCCCTCTCTGCTTTCCTGAAAAGTCTATCCTCAAAAGCACCTTTTTTCACTTTCGGCGCTGTTTGGAGCAAAAAAGACAAACGTCCAGCTTTTGCTGCCACATCAAAGGTGCCAGCGGGGAAAAGTGATGCTGATCCTCAATGCCTCCTGGAACCCCTTCAAATGCCCCAGACAATTTGGCCCTCTCTGCTTTCCTGCGCACTCTATCCTCAAAAGCACCTTTTTTCACTTTCGGCGCTGTTTGGAGCAAAAAAGACAAACGTCCAGCTTTTGCTGCCACAGCAAAGGTGCCAGCGGGGAAAAGTGATGCTGGTCCTCACTGCCTCCTGGAACCCCTTCAAATGCCCCAGACAATTTGGCCCTCTCTGCTTTCCTGCGCACTCTATCCTCAAAAGCACCTTTTTTCACTTTCGGCGCTGTTTGGAGCAAAAAAGACAGACGTCCAGCTTCTGCTGCCACAGCAAAGGTGCCAGCGGGGAAAAGTGATGCTGGTCCTCACTGCCTCCTGGAACCCCTTCAAATGCCCCAGACAATTTGGCCCTCTCTGCTTTCCTGCGCACTCTATCCTCAAAAGCACCTTTTTTCACTTTCGGCGCTGTTTGGAGCAAAAAAGACAAACGTCCAGCTTTTGCTGCCACAGCAAAGGTGCCAGCGGGGAAAAGTGATGCTGCTTCTCACTGCCTCCTGGAACCCCTTCAAATGCCCCAGACAATTTGGCCCTCTCTGCTTTCCTGAAAAGTCTATCCTCAAAAGCACCTTTTTTCACTTTCGGCGCTGTTTGGAGCAAAAAAGACAAACGTCCAGCTTTTGCTGCCACAGCAAAGGTGCCAGCGGGGAAAAGTGATGCTGGTCCTCACTGCCTCCTGGAACCCCTTCAAATGCCCCAGACAATTTGGCCCTCTCTGCTTTCCTGCGCACTCTATCCTCAAAAGCACCTTTTTTCACTTTCGGCGCTGTTTGGAGCAAAAAAGACAAACGTCCAGCTTTTGCTGCCACAGCAAAGGTGCCAGCGGGGAAAAGTGATGCTGCTTCTCACTGCCTCCTGGAACCCCTTCAAATGCCCCAGACAATTTGGCCCTCTCTGCTTTCCTGCGCACGCTATCCTCAAAAGCACCTTTTTTCACTTTCGGCGCTGTTTGGAGCAAAAAAGACAAACGTCCAGCTTTTGCTGCCACAGCAAAGGTGCCAGCGGGGAAAAGTGATGCTGCTTCTCACTGCCTCCTGGAACCCCTTCAAATGCCCCAGACAATTTGGCCCTCTCTGCTTTCCTGCGCACGCTATCCTCAAAAGCACCTTTTTTCACTTTCGGCGCTGTTTGGAGCAAAAAAGACAGACGTCCAGCTTCTGCTGCCACAGCAAAGGTGCCAGCGGGAAAAGTGATGCTGGTCCTCACTGCCTCCTGGAACCCCTTCAAATGCCCCAGACAATTTGGCCCTCTCTGCTTTCCTGCGCACTCTATCCTCAAAAGCACCTTTTTTCACTTTCGGCGCTGTTTGGAGCAAAAAAGACAAACGTCCAGCTTTTGCTGCCACAGCAAAGGTGCCAGCGGGGAAAAGTGATGCTGCTTCTCACTGCCTCCTGGAACCCCTTCAAATGCCCCAGACAATTTGGCCCTCTCTGCTTTCCTGCGCACTCTATCCTCAAAAGCACCTTTTTTCACTTTCGGCGCTGTTTGGAGCAAAAAAGACAAACGTCCAGCTTTTGCTGCCACAGCAAAGGTGCCAGCGGGGAAAAGTGATGCTGGTCCTCACTGCCTCCTGGAACCCCTTCAAATGCCCCAGACAATTTGGCCCTCTCTGCTTTCCTGCGCACTCTATCCTCAAAAGCACCTTTTTTCACTTTCGGCGCTGTTTGGAGCAAAAAAGACAAACGTCCAGCTTTTGCTGCCACAGCAAAGGTGCCAGCGGGGAAAAGTGATGCTGCTTCTCACTGCCTCCTGGAACCCCTTCAAATGCCCCAGACAATTTGGCCCTCTCTGCTTTCCTGCGCACTCTATCCTCAAAAGCACCTTTTTTCACTTTCGGCGCTGTTTGGAGCAAAAAAGACAAACGTCCAGCTTTTGCTGCCACAGCAAAGGTGCCAGCGGGGAAAAGTGATGCTGGTCCTCACTGCCTCCTGGAACCCCTTCAAATGCCCCAGACAATTTGGCCCTCTCTGCTTTCCTGCGCACTCTATCCTCAAAAGCACCTTTTTTCACTTTCGGCGCTGTTTGGAGCAAAAAAGACAAACGTCCAGCTTTTGCTGCCACAGCAAAGGTGCCAGCGGGGAAAAGTGATGCTGGTCCTCACTGCCTCCTGGAACCCCTTCAAATGCCCCAGACAATTTGGCCCCCTCTGCTTTCCTGCGCACTCTATCCTCAAAAGCACCTTTTTTCACTTTCGGCGCTGTTTGGAGCAAAAAAGACAGACGTCCAGCTTCTGCTGCCACAGCAAAGGTGCCAGCGGGGAAAAGTGATGCTGGTCCTCACTGCCTCCTGGAACCCCTTCAAATGCCCCAGACAATTTGGCCCTCTCTGCTTTCCTGAAAAGTCTATCCTCAAAAGCACCTTTTTTCACTTTCGGCGCTGTTTGGAGCAAAAAAGACAGACGTCCAGCTTTTGCTGCCACAGCAAAGGTGCCAGCGGGGAAAAGTGATGCTGCTTCTCACTGCCTCCTGGAACCCCTTCAAATGCCCCAGACAATTTGGCCCTCTCTGCTTTCCTGCGCACTCTATCCTCAAAAGCACCTTTTTTCACTTTCGGCGCTGTTTGGAGCAAAAAAGACAAACGTCCAGCTTTTGCTGCCACAGCAAAGGTGCCAGCGGGGAAAAGTGATGCTGCTTCTCACTGCCTCCTGGAACCCCTTCAAATGCCCCAGACAATTTGGCCCTCTCTGCTTTCCTGAAAAGTCTATCCTCAAAAGCACCTTTTTTCACTTTCGGCGCTGTTTGGAGCAAAAAAGACAAACGTCCAGCTTTTGCTGCCACAGCAAAGGTGCCAGCGGGGAAAAGTGATGCTGCTTCTCACTGCCTCCTGGAACCCCTTCAAATGCCCCAGACAATTTGGCCCTCTCTGCTTTCCTGCGCACGCTATCCTCAAAAGCACCTTTTTTCACTTTCGGCGCTGTTTGGAGCAAAAAAGACAAACGTCCAGCTTTTGCTGCCACAGCAAAGGTGCCAGCGGGGAAAAGTGATGCTGCTTCTCACTGCCTCCTGGAACCCCTTCAAATGCCCCAGACAATTTGGCCCTCTCTGCTTTCCTGCGCACTCTATCCTCAAAAGCACCTTTTTTCACTTTCGGCGCTGTTTGGAGCAAAAAAGACAGACGTCCAGCTTCTGCTGCCACAGCAAAGGTGCCAGCGGGGAAAAGTGATGCTGCTTCTCACTGCCTCCTGGAACCCCTTCAAATGCCCCAGACAATTTGGCCCTCTCTGCTTTCCTGCGCACTCTATCCTCAAAAGCACCTTTTTTCACTTTCGGCGCTGTTTGGAGCAAAAAAGACAAACGTCCAGCTTTTGCTGCCACAGCAAAGGTGCCAGCGGGGAAAAGTGATGCTGCTTCTCACTGCCTCCTGGAACCCCTTCAAATGCCCCAGACAATTTGGCCCTCTCTGCTTTCCTGCGCACTCTATCCTCAAAAGCACCTTTTTTCACTTTCGGCGCTGTTTGGAGCAAAAAAGACAAACGTCCAGCTTTTGCTGCCACAGCAAAGGTGCCAGCGGGGAAAAGTGATGCTGGTCCTCACTGCCTCCTGGAACCCCTTCAAATGCCCCAGACAATTTGGCCCTCTCTGCTTTCCTGCGCACTCTATCCTCAAAAGCACCTTTTTTCACTTTCGGCGCTGTTTGGAGCAAAAAAGACAAACGTCCAGCTTTTGCTGCCACAGCAAAGGTGCCAGCGGGGAAAAGTGATGCTGCTTCTCACTGCCTCCTGGAACCCCTTCAAATGCCCCAGACAATTTGGCCCTCTCTGCTTTCCTGCGCACTCTATCCTCAAAAGCACCTTTTTTCACTTTCGGCGCTGTTTGGAGCAAAAAAGACAAACGTCCAGCTTTTGCTGCCACAGCAAAGGTGCCAGCGGGGAAAAGTGATGCTGGTCCTCACTGCCTCCTGGAACCCCTTCAAATGCCCCAGACAATTTGGCCCTCTCTGCTTTCCTGAAAAGTCTATCCTCAAAAGCACCTTTTTTCACTTTCGGCGCTGTTTGGAGCAAAAAAGACAAACGTCCAGCTTTTGCTGCCACAGCAAAGGTGCCAGCGGGGAAAAGTGATGCTGGTCCTCACTGCCTCCTGGAACCCCTTCAAATGCCCCAGACAATTTGGCCCTCTCTGCTTTCCTGCGGACTCGAGCCTCAAAGCACCTTTTTTTTACTCTCGGCAGCCCTCTGGAGCAAAAAAGACAAACGTCCAGCTTTTGCTGCCACAGCAAAGGTGCCAGCGGGGAAAAGTGATGCTGGTCCTCACTGCCTCCTGGAACCCCTTCAAATGCCCCAGACAATTTGGCCCTCTCTGCTTTCCTGCGCAATCTATCCTCAAAAGCACCTTTTTTCACTTTCGGCGCTGTTTGGAGCAAAAAAGACAAACGTCCAGCTTTTGCTGCCACAGCAAAGGTGCCAGCGGGGAAAAGTGATGCTGCTTCTCACTGCCTCCTGGAACCCCTTCAAATGCCCCAGACAATTTGGCCCTCTCTGCTTTCCTGCGCACTCTATCCTCAAAAGCACCTTTTTTCACTTTCGGCGCTGTTTGGAGCAAAAAAGACAAACGTCCAGCTTTTGCTGCCACAGCAAAGGTGCCAGCGGGGAAAAGTGATGCTGCTTCTCACTGCCTCCTGGAACCCCTTCAAATGCCCCAGACAATTTGGCCCTCTCTGCTTTCCTGCGCACTCTATCCTCAAAAGCACCTTTTTTCACTTTCGGCGCTGTTTGGAGCAAAAAAGACAGACGTCCAGCTTCTGCTGCCACAGCAAAGGTGCCAGCGGGGAAAAGTGATGCTGGTCCTCACTGCCTCCTGGAACCCCTTCAAATGCCCCAGACAATTTGGCCCTCTCTGCTTTCCTGCGCACTCTATCCTCAAAAGCACCTTTTTTCACTTTCGGCGCTGTTTCGAGCAAAAAAGACAAACGTCCAGCTTTTGCTGCCACAGCAAAGGTGCCAGCGGGGAAAAGTGATGCTGCTTCTCACTGCCTCCTGGAACCCCTTCAAATGCCCCAGACAATTTGGCCCTCTCTGCTTTCCTGCGCACTCTATCCTCAAAAGCACCTTTTTTCACTTTCGGCGCTGTTTGGAGCAAAAAAGACAGACGTCCAGCTTCTGCTGCCACAGCAAAGGTGCCAGCGGGGAAAAGTGATGCTGGTCCTCACTGCCTCCTGGAACCCCTTCAAATGCCCCAGACAATTTGGCCCTCTCTGCTTTCCTGCGCACTCTATCCTCAAAAGCACCTTTTTTCACTTTCGGCGCTGTTTGGAGCAAAAAAGACAAACGTCCAGCTTTTGCTGCCACAGCAAAGGTGCCAGCGGGGAAAAGTGATGCTGCTTCTCACTGCCTCCTGGAACCCCTTCAAATGCCCCAGACAATTTGGCCCTCTCTGCTTTCCTGCGCACTCTATCCTCAAAAGCACCTTTTTTCACTTTCGGCGCTGTTTGGAGCAAAAAAGACAAACGTCCAGCTTTTGCTGCCACAGCAAAGGTGCCAGCGGGGAAAAGTGATGCTGGTCCTCACTGCCTCCTGGAACCCCTTCAAATGCCCCAGACAATTTGGCCCTCTCTGCTTTCCTGCGCACTCTATCCTCAAAAGCACCTTTTTTCACTTTCGGCGCTGTTTCGAGCAAAAAAGACAAACGTCCAGCTTTTGCTGCCACAGCAAAGGTGCCAGCGGGGAAAAGTGATGCTGCTTCTCACTGCCTCCTGGAACCCCTTCAAATGCCCCAGACAATTTGGCCCTCTCTGCTTTCCTGCGCACTCTATCCTCAAAAGCACCTTTTTTCACTTTCGGCGCTGTTTGGAGCAAAAAAGACAAACGTCCAGCTTTTGCTGCCACAGCAAAGGTGCCAGCGG
>NW_028128507.1:0-46199 GCF_965231255.1 Vanellus vanellus | reverse complement strand
CAGGAGGCAGTGAGAAGCAGCATCACTTTTCCCCGCTGGCACCTTTGCTGTGGCAGCAAAAGCTGGACGTTTGTCTTTTTTGCTCCAAACAGCGCCGAAAGTGAAAAAAGGTGCTTTTGAGGATAGACTTTCGCAGGAAAGCAGAGAGGGCCAAATTGTCTGGGGCATTTGAAGGGGTTCCAGGAGGCAGTGAGAGCCAGCATCACTTTTCCCCGCTGGCACCTTTGCTGTGGCAGCAAAAGCTGGACGTTTGTCTTTTTTGCTCCAAACAGCGCCGAAAGTGAAAAAAGGTGCTTTTGAGGATAGACTTTTCAGGAAAGCAGAGAGGGCCAAATTGTCTGGGGCATTTGAAGGGGTTCCAGGAGGCAGTGAGAAGCAGCATCACTTTTCCCCGCTGGCACCTTTGCTGTGGCAGCAAAAGCTGGACGTTTGTCTTTTTTGCTCCAAACAGCGCCGAAAGTGAAAAAAGGTGCTTTTGAGGATAGAGTCCTCAGGAAAGCAGAGAGGGCCAAATTGTGTGGGGCATTTGAAGGGGTTCCAGGAGGCAGTGAGAAGCAGCATCACTTTTCCCCGCTGGCACCTTTGCTGTGGCAGCAAAAGCTGGACGTTTGTCTTTTTTGCTCCAAACAGCGCCGAAAGTGAAAAAAGGTGCTTTTGAGGATAGACTTTTCAGGAAAGCAGAGAGGGCCAAATTGTGTGGGGCATTTGAAGGGGTTCCAGGAGGCAGTGAGAAGCAGCATCACTTTTCCCCGCTGGCACCTTTGCTGTGGCAGCAAAAGCTGGACGTTTGTCTTTTTTGCTCCAAACAGCGCCGAAAGTGAAAAAAGGTGCTTTTGAGGATAGACTTTTCAGGAAAGCAGAGAGGGCCAAATTGTCTGGGGCATTTGAAGGGGTTCCAGGAGGCAGTGAGAAGCAGCATCACTTTTCCCCGCTGGCACCTTTGCTGTGGCAGCAAAAGCTGGACGTTTGTCTTTTTTGCTCCAAACAGCGCCGAAAGTGAAAAAAGGTGCTTTTGAGGATAGACTTTTCAGGAAAGCAGAGAGGGCCAAATTGTGTGGGGCATTTGAAGGGGTTCCAGGAGGCAGTGAGAAGCAGCATCACTTTTCCCCGCTGGCACCTTTGCTGTGGCAGCAAAAGCTGGACGTTTGTCTTTTTTGCTCCAAACAGCGCCGAAAGTGAAAAAAGGTGCTTTTGAGGATAGACTTTTCAGGAAAGCAGAGAGGGCCAAATTGTGTGGGGCATTTGAAGGGGTTCCAGGAGGCAGTGAGAAGCAGCATCACTTTTCCCCGCTGGCACCTTTGCTGTGGCAGCAAAAGCTGGACGTTTGTCTTTTTTGCTCCAAACAGCGCCGAAAGTGAAAAAAGGTGCTTTTGAGGATAGACTTTTCAGGAAAGCAGAGAGGGCCAAATTGTGTGGGGCATTTGAAGGGGTTCCAGGAGGCAGTGAGAAGCAGCATCACTTTTCCCCGCTGGCACCTTTGCTGTGGCAGCAAAAGCTGGACGTTTGTCTTTTTTGCTCCAAACAGCGCCGAAAGTGAAAAAAGGTGCTTTTGAGGATAGACTTTTCAGGAAAGCAGAGAGGGCCAAATTGTGTGGGGCATTTGAAGGGGTTCCAGGAGGCAGTGAGAAGCAGCATCACTTTTCCCCGCTGGCACCTTTGCTGTGGCAGCAAAAGCTGGACGTTTGTCTTTTTTGCTCCGGAGGGCGCCGAAAGTGAAAAAAGGTGCTTTTGAGGATAGACTTTTCAGGAAAGCAGAGAGGGCCAAATTGTGTGGGGCATTTGAAGGGGTTCCAGGAGGCAGTGAGAAGCAGCATCACTTTTCCCCGCTGGCACCTTTGCTGTGGCAGCAAAAGCTGGACGTTTGTCTTTTTTGCTCCGGAGGGCGCCGAAAGTGAAAAAAGGTGCTTTTGAGGATAGACTTTTCAGGAAAGCAGAGAGGGCCAAATTGTGTGGGGCATTTGAAGGGGTTCCAGGAGGCAGTGAGAAGCAGCATCACTTTTCCCCGCTGGCACCTTTGCTGTGGCAGCAAAAGCTGGACGTTTGTCTTTTTTGCTCCGGAGGGCGCCGAAAGTGAAAAAAGGTGCTTTTGAGGATAGAGTGCGCAGGAAAGCAGAGAGGGCCAAATTGTGTGGGGCATTTGAAGGGGTTCCAGGAGGCAGTGAGAAGCAGCATCACTTTTCCCCGCTGGCACCTTTGCTGTGGCAGCAAAAGCTGGACGTTTGTCTTTTTTGCTCCAAACAGCGCCGAAAGTGAAAAAAGGTGCTTTTGAGGATAGACTTTTCAGGAAAGCAGAGAGGGCCAAATTGTGTGGGGCATTTGAAGGGGTTCCAGGAGGCAGTGAGAAGCAGCATCACTTTTCCCCGCTGGCACCTTGCTGTGGCAGCAAAAGCTGGACGTTTGTCTTTTTTGCTCCGGAGGGCGCCGAAAGTGAAAAAATGTGCTTTTGAGGATAGAGTCCTCAGGAAAGCAGAGGAGGGCCAAATTGTGTGGGGCATTTGAAGGGGTTCCAGGAGGCAGTGAGAAGCAGCATCACTTTTCCCCGCTGGCACCTTTGCTGTGGCAGCAAAAGCTGGACGTTTATTTTTTGCTCCGGAGGGCGCCGAAAGTGAAAAAGGTGCTTTTGAGGATAGCGTGCGCAGGAAAGCAGAGAGGGCCAAATTGTGTGGGGCATTTGAAGGGGTTCCAGGAGGCAGTGAGAAGCAGCATCACTTTTCCCCGCTGGCACCTTTGCTGTGGCAGCAAAAGCTGGACGTTTATTTTTGCTCCGGAGGGCGCCGAAAGTGAAAAAAGGTGCTTTTGAGGATAGAGTCCTCAGGAAAGCAGAGAGGGCCAAATTGTGTGGGGCATTTGAAGGGGTTCCAGGAGGCAGTGAGAAGCAGCATCACTTTTCCCCGCTGGCACCTCTGCTGTGGCAGCAAAAGCTGGACGTTTGTCTTTTTTGCTCCGGAGGGCGACGAAAGTGAAAAAAGGTGCTTTTGAGGATAGAGTCCTCAGAAAGCAGAGAGGGCCAAATTGTCTGGGGCATTTGAAGGGGTTCCAGGAGGCAGTGAGAAGCAGCATCACTTTTCCCCGCTGGCACCTTTGCTGTGGCAGCAAAAGCTGGACGTTTGTCTTTTTTGCTCCAAACAGCGCCGAAAGTGAAAAAAGGTGCTTTTGAGGATAGAGTCCTCAGGACAGCAGAGAGGGCCCAAATTGTGTGGGGCATTTGAAGGGGTTCCAGGAGGCAGTGAGAAGCAGCATCACTTTTCCCGCTGGCACCTTTGCTGTGGCAGCAAAAGCTGGACGTTTGTCTTTTTGCTCCAAACAGCGCCGAAAGTGAAAAAGGTGCTTTTGAGGATAGACTTTTCAGGAAAGCAGAGAGGGCCAAATTGTCTGGGGCATTTGAAGGGGTTCCAGGAGGCAGTGAGAAGCAGCATCACTTTTCTCCGCTGGCACCTTTGCTGTGGCAGCAAAAGCTGGACGTTTGTCTTTTTGCTCCAAACAGCGCCGAAAGTGAAAAAAGGTGCTTTTGAGGATAGACTTTTCAGGAAAGCAGAGAGGGCCAAATTGTGTGGGGCATTTGAAGGGGTTCCAGGAGGCAGTGAGAAGCAGCATCACTTTTCCCCGCTGGCACCTTTTGCTGTGGCAGCAAAAGCTGGACGTTTGTCTTTTTTGCTCCAAACAGCGCCGAAAGTGAAAAAAGGTGCTTTTGAGGCTAGAGTGCGCAGGAAAGCAGAGAGGGCCTAATTGTCTGGGGCATTTGAAGGGGTTCCAGGAGGCAGTGAGGACCAGCATCACTTTTCCCCGCTGGCACCTTTGCTGTGGCCAGCAAAAGCTGGACGTTTGTCTTTTTTGCTCCGGAGGGCGCCGAAAGTGAAAAAAGGTGCTTTTGAGGATAGACTTTTCAGGAAAGCAGAGAGGGCCAAATTGTCTGGGGCATTTGAAGGGGTTCCAGGAGGCAGTGAGAAGCAGCATCACTTTTCCCCGCTGGCACCTTGCTGTGGCAGCAAAAGCTGGACGTTTGTCTTTTTTGCTCCAAACAGCGCCGAAAGTGAAAAAAGGTGCTTTTGAGGATAGACTTTTCAGGAAAGCAGAGAGGGCCAAATTGTGTGGGGCATTTGAAGGGGTTCCAGGAGGCAGTGAGAAGCAGCATCACTTTTCCCCGCTGGCACCTTTGCTGTGGCAGCAAAAGCTGGACGTTTGTCTTTTTTGCTCCAAACAGCGCCGAAAGTGAAAAAAGGTGCTTTTGAGGATAGACTTTTCAGGAAAGCAGAGAGGGCCAAATTGTGTGGGGCATTTGAAAGGGGTTCCAGGAGCAAGTGAGAAGCAGCATCACTTTTCCCCGCTGGCACCTTTGCTGTGGCAGCAAAAGCTGGACGTTTATTTTTTGCTCCGGAGGGCGCCGAAAGTGGAAAAAGGTGCTTTTGAGGATAGCGTGCGCAGGAAAGCAGAGAGGGCCAAATTGTGTGGGGCATTTGAAGGGGTTCCAGGAGGCAGTGAGAAGCAGCATCACTTTTCCCCGCTGGCACCTCTGCTGTGGCAGCAAAAGCTGGACGTTTGTCTTTTTTGCTCCGGAGGGCGCCGAAAGTGAAAAAAGGTGCTTTTGAGATAGAGTCCTCAGGAAAGCAGAGAGGGCCAAATTGTCTGGGGCATTTGAAGGGGTTCCAGGGAGGCAGTGAGAAGCAGCATCACTTTTCCCCGTTGGCACCTTTGCTGTGGCAGCAAAAGCTGGACGTTTGTCTTTTTTGCTCCAAACAGCGCCGAAAGTGAAAAAGGTGCTTTTGAGGATAGACTTTTCAGGAAAGCAGAGAGGGCCAAATTGTCTGGGGCATTTGAAGGGGTTCCAGGAGGCAGTGAGGACCAGCATCACTTTTCCCCGCTGGCACCTTTGCTGTGGCAGCAAAAGCTGGACGTTTGTCTTTTTTGCTCCAAACAGCGCCGAAAGTGAAAAAGGTGCTTTTGAGGATAGACTTTCAGGAAAGCAGAGAGGGCCAAATTGTCTGGGGCATTTGAAGGGGTTCCAGGAGGCAGTGAGAAGCAGCATCACTTTTCCCCGCTGGCTCCTTTGCTGTGGCAGCAAAAGCTGGACGTTTGTCTTTTTTGCTCCGGAGGGCGCCGAAAGTGAAAAAAAGGTGCTTTTGAGGATAGACTTTTCAGGAAAGCAGAGAGGGCCAAATTGTGTGGGCATTTGAAGGGGTTCCAGGAGGCAGTGAGAAGCAGCATCACTTTTCCCCGCTGGCACCTTTGCTGTGGCAGCAAAAGCTGGACGTTTGTCTTTTTTGCTCCAAACAGCGCCGAAAGTGAAAAAAGGTGCTTTTGAGGATAGAGTGCGCAGGAAAGCAGAGAGGGCCAAATTGTGTGGGGCATTTGAAGGGGTTCCAGGAGGCAGTGAGAAGCAGCATCACTTTTCCCCGCTGGCACCTTTGCTGTGGCAGCAAAAGCTGGACGTTTGTCTTTTTTGCTCCAAACAGCGCCGAAAGTGAAAAAAGGTGCTTTTGAGGATAGACTTTTCAGGAAAGCAGAGAGGGCCAAATTGTGTGGGGCATTTGAAGGGGTTCCAGGAGGCAGTGAGAAGCAGCATCACTTTTCCCCGCTGGCACCTTTGCTGTGGCAGCAAAAGCTGGACGTTTGTCTTTTTTGCTCCGGAGGGCGCCGAAAGTGAAAAAAGGTGCTTTTGAGGATAGACTTTTCAGGAAAGCAGAGAGGGCCAAATTGTGTGGGGCATTTGAAGGGGTTCCAGGAGGCAGTGAGAAGCAGCATCACTTTTCCCCGCTGGCACCTTTGCTGTGGCAGCAAAAGCTGGACGTTTGTCTTTTTTGCTCCGGAGGGCGCCGAAAGTGAAAAAAGGTGCTTTTGAGGATAGAGTGCGCAGGAAAGCAGAGAGGGCCAAATTGTGTGGGGCATTTGAAGGGGTTCCAGGAGGCAGTGAGAAGCAGCATCACTTTTCCCCGCTGGCACCTTTGCTGTGGCAGCAAAAGCTGGACGTTTGTCTTTTTTGCTCCAAACAGCGCCGAAAGTGAAAAAAGGTGCTTTTGAGGATAGAGTGCGCAGGAAAGCAGAGAGGGCCAAATTGTGTGGGGCATTTGAAGGGGTTCCAGGAGGCAGTGAGAAGCAGCATCACTTTTCCCCGCTGGCACCTTTGCTGTGGCAGCAAAAGCTGGACGTTTGTCTTTTTTGCTCCAAACAGCGCCGAAAGTGAAAAAAGGTGCTTTTGAGGATAGACTTTTCAGGAAAGCAGAGAGGGCCAAATTGTGTGGGGCATTTGAAGGGGTTCCAGGAGGCAGTGAGAAGCAGCATCACTTTTCCCCGCTGGCACCTTTGCTGTGGCAGCAAAAGCTGGACGTTTATTTTTTGCTCCGGAGGGCGCCGAAAGTGAAAAAAGGTGCTTTTGAGGATAGCGTGCGCAGGAAAGCAGAGAGGGCCAAATTGTGTGGGGCATTTGAAGGGGTTCCAGGAGGCAGTGAGAAGCAGCATCACTTTTCCCCGCTGGCACCTTTGCTGTGGCAGCAAAAGCTGGACGTTTATTTTTTGCTCCGGAGGGCGCCGAAAGTGAAAAAAGGTGCTTTTGAGGATAGAGTCCTCAGGAAAGCAGAGAGGGCCAAATTGTGTGGGGCATTTGAAGGGGTTCCAGGAGGCAGTGAGAAGCAGCATCACTTTTCCCCGCTGGCACCTCTGCTGTGGCAGCAAAAGCTGGACGTTTGTCTTTTTTGCTCCGGAGGGCGACGAAAGTGAAAAAAGGTGCTTTTGAGGATAGACTTTTCAGGAAAGCAGAGAGGGCCAAATTGTCTGGGGCATTTGAAGGGGTTCCAGGAGGCAGTGAGAAGCAGCATCACTTTTCCCCGCTGGCACCTTTGCTGTGGCAGCAAAAGCTGGACGTTTGTCTTTTTTGCTCCAAACAGCGCCGAAAGTGAAAAAAGGTGTTTTTGAGGATAGACTTTTCAGGAAAGCAGAGAGGGCCAAATTGTGTGGGGCATTTGAAGGGGTTCCAGGAGGCAGTGAGAAGCAGCATCACTTTTCCCCGCTGGCACCTTTGCTGTGGCAGCAAAAGCTGGACGTTTGTCTTTTTTGCTCCAAACAGCGCCGAAAGTGAAAAAAGGTGCTTTTGAGGATAGAGTGCGCAGGAAAGCAGAGAGGGCCTAATTGTGTGGGGCATTTGAAGGGGTTCCAGGAGGCAGTGAGAAGCAGCATCACTTTTCCCCGCTGGCACCTTTGCTGTGGCAGCAAAAGCTGGACGTTTGTCTTTTTTGCTCCGGAGGGCGCCGAAAGTGAAAAAAGGTGCTTTTGAGGATAGAGTCCTCAGGAAAGCAGAGAGGGCCTAATTGTGTGGGGCATTTGAAGGGGTTCCAGGAGGCAGTGAGAAGCAGCATCACTTTTCCCCGCTGGCACCTTTGCTGTGGCAGCAAAAGCTGGACGTTTGTCTTTTTTGCTCCAAACAGCGCCGAAAGTGAAAAAAGGTGCTTTTGAGGATAGACTTTTCAGGAAAGCAGAGAGGGCCAAATTGTGTGGGGCATTTGAAGGGGTTCCAGGAGGCAGTGAGAAGCAGCATCACTTTTCCCCGCTGGCACCTTTGCTGTGGCAGCAAAAGCTGGACGTTTGTCTTTTTTGCTCCGGAGGGCGCCGAACGTGAAAAAAGGTGCTTTTGAGGATAGAGTCCTCAGGAAAGCAGAGAGGGCCAAATTGTGTGGGGCATTTGAAGGGGTTCCAGGAGGCAGTGAGAAGCAGCATCACTTTTCCCCGCTGGCACCTTTGCTGTGGCAGCAAAAGCTGGACGTTTGTCTTTTTTGCTCCAAACAGCGCCGAAAGTGAAAAAAGGTGCTTTTGAGGATAGAGTGCGCAGGAAAGCAGAGAGGGCCTAATTGTGTGGGGCATTTGAAGGGGTTCCAGGAGGCAGTGAGAAGCAGCATCACTTTTCCCCGCTGGCACCTTTGCTGTGGCAGCAAAAGCTGGACGTTTGTCTTTTTTGCTCCGGAGGGCGCCGAACGTGAAAAAAGGTGCTTTTGAGGATAGACTTTTCAGGAAAGCAGAGAGGGCCAAATTGTGTGGGGCATTTGAAGGGGTTCCAGGAGGCAGTGAGAAGCAGCATCACTTTTCCCCGCTGGCACCTTTGCTGTGGCAGCAAAAGCTGGACGTTTGTCTTTTTTGCTCCGGAGGGCGCCGAAAGTGAAAAAAGGTGCTTTTGAGGATAGAGTCCTCAGGAAAGCAGAGAGGGCCAAATTGTGTGGGGCATTTGAAGGGGTTCCAGGAGGCAGTGAGAAGCAGCATCACTTTTCCCCGCTGGCACCTTTGCTGTGGCAGCAAAAGCTGGACGTTTGTCTTTTTTGCTCCGGAGGGCGCCGAAAGTGAAAAAAGGTGCTTTTGAGGATAGACTTTTCAGGAAAGCAGAGAGGGCCAAATTGTGTGGGGCATTTGAAGGGGTTCCAGGAGGCAGTGAGAAGCAGCATCACTTTTCCCCGCTGGCACCTTTGCTGTGGCAGCAAAAGCTGGACGTTTGTCTTTTTTGCTCCAAACAGCGCCGAAAGTGAAAAAAGGTGCTTTTGAGGATAGAGTGCGCAGGAAAGCAGAGAGGGCCTAATTGTGTGGGGCATTTGAAGGGGTTCCAGGAGGCAGTGAGAAGCAGCATCACTTTTCCCCGCTGGCACCTTTGCTGTGGCAGCAAAAGCTGGACGTTTGTCTTTTTTGCTCCGGAGGGCGCCGAAAGTGAAAAAAGGTGCTTTTGAGGATAGAGTCCTCAGGAAAGCAGAGAGGGCCTAATTGTGTGGGGCATTTGAAGGGGTTCCAGGAGGCAGTGAGAAGCAGCATCACTTTTCCCCGCTGGCACCTTTGCTGTGGCAGCAAAAGCTGGACGTTTGTCTTTTTTGCTCCAAACAGCGCCGAAAGTGAAAAAAGGTGCTTTTGAGGATAGACTTTTCAGGAAAGCAGAGAGGGCCAAATTGTCTGGGGCATTTGAAGGGGTTCCAGGAGGCAGTGAGAAGCAGCATCACTTTTCCCCGCTGGCACCTTTGCTGTGGCAGCAAAAGCTGGACGTTTGTCTTTTTTGCTCCGGAGGGCGCCGAACGTGAAAAAAGGTGCTTTTGAGGATAGAGTCCTCAGGAAAGCAGAGAGGGCCAAATTGTGTGGGGCATTTGAAGGGGTTCCAGGAGGCAGTGAGAAGCAGCATCACTTTTCCCCGCTGGCACCTTTGCTGTGGCAGCAAAAGCTGGACGTTTGTCTTTTTTGCTCCAAACAGCGCCGAAAGTGAAAAAAGGTGCTTTTGAGGATAGAGTGCGCAGGAAAGCAGAGAGGGCCTAATTGTGTGGGGCATTTGAAGGGGTTCCAGGAGGCAGTGAGAAGCAGCATCACTTTTCCCCGCTGGCACCTTTGCTGTGGCAGCAAAAGCTGGACGTTTGTCTTTTTTGCTCCAAACAGCGCCGAAAGTGAAAAAAGGTGCTTTTGAGGATAGACTTTTCAGGAAAGCAGAGAGGGCCAAATTGTGTGGGGCATTTGAAGGGGTTCCAGGAGGCAGTGAGAAGCAGCATCACTTTTCCCCGCTGGCACCTTTGCTGTGGCAGCAAAAGCTGGACGTTTGTCTTTTTTGCTCCGGAGGGCGCCGAAAGTGAAAAAAGGTGCTTTTGAGGATAGAGTCCTCAGGAAAGCAGAGAGGGCCAAATTGTGTGGGGCATTTGAAGGGGTTCCAGGAGGCAGTGAGAAGCAGCATCACTTTTCCCCGCTGGCACCTTTGCTGTGGCAGCAAAAGCTGGACGTTTGTCTTTTTTGCTCCAAACAGCGCCGAAAGTGAAAAAAGGTGCTTTTGAGGATAGAGTCCTCAGGAAAGCAGAGAGGGCCAAATTGTGTGGGGCATTTGAAGGGGTTCCAGGAGGCAGTGAGAAGCAGCATCACTTTTCCCCGCTGGCACCTTTGCTGTGGCAGCAAAAGCTGGACGTTTGTATTTTTTGCTCCAAACAGCGCCGAAAGTGAAAAAAGGTGCTTTTGAGGATAGACTTTTCAGGAAAGCAGAGAGGGCCAAATTGTGTGGGGCATTTGAAGGGGTTCCAGGAGGCAGTGAGAAGCAGCATCACTTTTCCCCGCTGGCACCTTTGCTGTGGCAGCAAAAGCTGGACGTTTGTCTTTTTTGCTCCAAACAGCGCCGAAAGTGAAAAAAGGTGCTTTTGAGGATAGAGTGCGCAGGAAAGCAGAGAGGGCCAAATTGTGTGGGGCATTTGAAGGGGTTCCAGGAGGCAGTGAGAAGCAGCATCACTTTTCCCCGCTGGCACCTTTGCTGTGGCAGCAAAAGCTGGACGTTTGTCTTTTTTGCTCCGGAGGGCGCCGAAAGTGAAAAAAGGTGCTTTTGAGGATAGAGTCCTCAGGAAAGCAGAGAGGGCCAAATTGTGTGGGGCATTTGAAGGGGTTCCAGGAGGCAGTGAGAAGCAGCATCACTTTTCCCCGCTGGCACCTTTGCTGTGGCAGCAAAAGCTGGACGTTTGTCTTTTTTGCTCCAAACAGCGCCGAAAGTGAAAAAAGGTGCTTTTGAGGATAGACTTTTCAGGAAAGCAGAGAGGGCCAAATTGTGTGGGGCATTTGAAGGGGTTCCAGGAGGCAGTGAGAAGCAGCATCACTTTTCCCCGCTGGCACCTTTGCTGTGGCAGCAAAAGCTGGACGTTTGTCTTTTTTGCTCCAAACAGCGCCGAAAGTGAAAAAAGGTGCTTTTGAGGATAGAGTGCGCAGGAAAGCAGAGAGGGCCTAATTGTGTGGGGCATTTGAAGGGGTTCCAGGAGGCAGTGAGAAGCAGCATCACTTTTCCCCGCTGGCACCTTTGCTGTGGCAGCAAAAGCTGGACGTTTGTCTTTTTTGCTCCAAACAGCGCCGAAAGTGAAAAAAGGTGCTTTTGAGGATAGACTTTTCAGGAAAGCAGAGAGGGCCAAATTGTGTGGGGCATTTGAAGGGGTTCCAGGAGGCAGTGAGAAGCAGCATCACTTTTCCCCGCTGGCACCTTTGCTGTGGCAGCAAAAGCTGGACGTTTGTCTTTTTTGCTCCAAACAGCGCCGAAAGTGAAAAAAGGTGCTTTTGAGGCTAGAGTGCGCAGGAAAGCAGAGAGGGCCTAATTGTCTGGGGCATTTGAAGGGGTTCCAGGAGGCAGTGAGGACCAGCATCACTTTTCCCCGCTGGCACCTTTGCTGTGGCAGCAAAAGCTGGACGTTTGTCTTTTTTGCTCCGGAGGGCGCCGAAAGTGAAAAAAGGTGCTTTTGAGGATAGACTTTTCAGGAAAGCAGAGAGGGCCAAATTGTCTGGGGCATTTGAAGGGGTTCCAGGAGGCAGTGAGAAGCAGCATCACTTTTCCCCGCTGGCACCTTTGCTGTGGCAGCAAAAGCTGGACGTTTGTCTTTTGTGCTCCGGAGGGCGCCGAAAGTGAAAAAAGGTGCTTTTGAGGATAGACTTTTCAGGAAAGCAGAGAGGGCCAAATTGTGTGGGGCATTTGAAGGGGTTCCAGGAGGCAGTGAGAAGCAGCATCACTTTTCCCCGCTGGCACCTTTGCTGTGGCAGCAAAAGCTGGACGTTTGTCTTTTTTGCTCCAAACAGCGCCGAAAGTGAAAAAAGGTGCTTTTGAGGATAGAGTGCGCAGGAAAGCAGAGAGGGCCAAATTGTGTGGGGCATTTGAAGGGGTTCCAGGAGGCAGTGAGAAGCAGCATCACTTTTCCCCGCTGGCACCTTTGCTGTGGCAGCAAAAGCTGGACGTTTGTCTTTTTTGCTCCAAACAGCGCCGAAAGTGAAAAAAGGTGCTTTTGAGGATAGACTTTTCAGGAAAGCAGAGAGGGCCAAATTGTGTGGGGCATTTGAAGGGGTTCCAGGAGGCAGTGAGAAGCAGCATCACTTTTCCCCGCTGGCACCTTTGCTGTGGCAGCAAAAGCTGGACGTTTGTCTTTTTTGCTCCGGAGGGCGCCGAAAGTGAAAAAAGGTGCTTTTGAGGATAGAGTCCTCAGGAAAGCAGAGAGGGCCAAATTGTGTGGGGCATTTGAAGGGGTTCCAGGAGGCAGTGAGAAGCAGCATCACTTTTCCCCGCTGGCACCTTTGCTGTGGCAGCAAAAGCTGGACGTTTGTCTTTTTTGCTCCAAACAGCGCCGAAAGTGAAAAAAGGTGCTTTTGAGGATAGACTTTTCAGGAAAGCAGAGAGGGCCAAATTGTGTGGGGCATTTGAAGGGGTTCCAGGAGGCAGTGAGAAGCAGCATCACTTTTCCCCGCTGGCACCTTTGCTGTGGCAGCAAAAGCTGGACGTTTGTCTTTTTTGCTCCAAACAGCGCCGAAAGTGAAAAAAGGTGCTTTTGAGGATAGACTTTTCAGGAAAGCAGAGAGGGCCAAATTGTGTGGGGCATTTGAAGGGGTTCCAGGAGGCAGTGAGAAGCAGCATCACTTTTCCCCGCTGGCACCTTTGCTGTGGCAGCAAAAGCTGGACGTTTGTCTTTTTTGCTCCAAACAGCGCCGAAAGTGAAAAAAGGTGCTTTTGAGGATAGAGTGCGCAGGAAAGCAGAGAGGGCCTAATTGTGTGGGGCATTTGAAGGGGTTCCAGGAGGCAGTGAGAAGCAGCATCACTTTTCCCCGCTGGCACCTTTGCTGTGGCAGCAAAAGCTGGACGTTTGTCTTTTTTGCTCCGGAGGGCGCCGAAAGTGAAAAAAGGTGCTTTTGAGGATAGAGTCCTCAGGAAAGCAGAGAGGGCCTAATTGTGTGGGGCATTTGAAGGGGTTCCAGGAGGCAGTGAGAAGCAGCATCACTTTTCCCCGCTGGCACCTTTGCTGTGGCAGCAAAAGCTGGACGTTTGTCTTTTTTGCTCCAAACAGCGCCGAAAGTGAAAAAAGGTGCTTTTGAGGATAGACTTTTCAGGAAAGCAGAGAGGGCCAAATTGTGTGGGGCATTTGAAGGGGTTCCAGGAGGCAGTGAGAAGCAGCATCACTTTTCCCCGCTGGCACCTTTGCTGTGGCAGCAAAAGCTGGACGTTTGTCTTTTTTGCTCCGGAGGGCGCCGAACGTGAAAAAAGGTGCTTTTGAGGATAGAGTCCTCAGGAAAGCAGAGAGGGCCAAATTGTGTGGGGCATTTGAAGGGGTTCCAGGAGGCAGTGAGAAGCAGCATCACTTTTCCCCGCTGGCACCTTTGCTGTGGCAGCAAAAGCTGGACGTTTGTCTTTTTTGCTCCAAACAGCGCCGAAAGTGAAAAAAGGTGCTTTTGAGGATAGAGTGCGCAGGAAAGCAGAGAGGGCCTAATTGTGTGGGGCATTTGAAGGGGTTCCAGGAGGCAGTGAGAAGCAGCATCACTTTTCCCCGCTGGCACCTTTGCTGTGGCAGCAAAAGCTGGACGTTTGTCTTTTTTGCTCCAAACAGCGCCGAAAGTGAAAAAAGGTGCTTTTGAGGATAGACTTTTCAGGAAAGCAGAGAGGGCCAAATTGTGTGGGGCATTTGAAGGGGTTCCAGGAGGCAGTGAGAAGCAGCATCACTTTTCCCCGCTGGCACCTTTGCTGTGGCAGCAAAAGCTGGACGTTTGTCTTTTTTGCTCCGGAGGGCGCCGAAAGTGAAAAAAGGTGCTTTTGAGGATAGAGTCCTCAGGAAAGCAGAGAGGGCCAAATTGTGTGGGGCATTTGAAGGGGTTCCAGGAGGCAGTGAGAAGCAGCATCACTTTTCCCCGCTGGCACCTTTGCTGTGGCAGCAAAAGCTGGACGTTTGTCTTTTTTGCTCCAAACAGCGCCGAAAGTGAAAAAAGGTGCTTTTGAGGATAGACTTTTCAGGAAAGCAGAGAGGGCCAAATTGTGTGGGGCATTTGAAGGGGTTCCAGGAGGCAGTGAGAAGCAGCATCACTTTTCCCCGCTGGCACCTTTGCTGTGGCAGCAAAAGCTGGACGTTTGTCTTTTTTGCTCCGGAGGGCGCCGAAAGTGAAAAAAGGTGCTTTTGAGGATAGAGTCCTCAGGAAAGCAGAGAGGGCCAAATTGTGTGGGGCATTTGAAGGGGTTCCAGGAGGCAGTGAGAAGCAGCATCACTTTTCCCCGCTGGCACCTTTGCTGTGGCAGCAAAAGCTGGACGTTTGTCTTTTTTGCTCCGGAGGGCGCCGAAAGTGAAAAAAGGTGCTTTTGAGGATAGACTTTTCAGGAAAGCAGAGAGGGCCAAATTGTGTGGGGCATTTGAAGGGGTTCCAGGAGGCAGTGAGAAGCAGCATCACTTTTCCCCGCTGGCACCTTTGCTGTGGCAGCAAAAGCTGGACGTTTGTCTTTTTTGCTCCAAACAGCGCCGAAAGTGAAAAAAGGTGCTTTTGAGGATAGAGTGCGCAGGAAAGCAGAGAGGGCCTAATTGTGTGGGGCATTTGAAGGGGTTCCAGGAGGCAGTGAGAAGCAGCATCACTTTTCCCCGCTGGCACCTTTGCTGTGGCAGCAAAAGCTGGACGTTTGTCTTTTTTGCTCCGGAGGGCGCCGAAAGTGAAAAAAGGTGCTTTTGAGGATAGAGTCCTCAGGAAAGCAGAGAGGGCCTAATTGTGTGGGGCATTTGAAGGGGTTCCAGGAGGCAGTGAGAAGCAGCATCACTTTTCCCCGCTGGCACCTTTGCTGTGGCAGCAAAAGCTGGACGTTTGTCTTTTTTGCTCCAAACAGCGCCGAAAGTGAAAAAAGGTGCTTTTGAGGATAGACTTTTCAGGAAAGCAGAGAGGGCCAAATTGTGTGGGGCATTTGAAGGGGTTCCAGGAGGCAGTGAGAAGCAGCATCACTTTTCCCCGCTGGCACCTTTGCTGTGGCAGCAAAAGCTGGACGTTTGTCTTTTTTGCTCCGGAGGGCGCCGAACGTGAAAAAAGGTGCTTTTGAGGATAGAGTCCTCAGGAAAGCAGAGAGGGCCAAATTGTGTGGGGCATTTGAAGGGGTTCCAGGAGGCAGTGAGAAGCAGCATCACTTTTCCCCGCTGGCACCTTTGCTGTGGCAGCAAAAGCTGGACGTTTGTCTTTTTTGCTCCAAACAGCGCCGAAAGTGAAAAAAGGTGCTTTTGAGGATAGAGTGCGCAGGAAAGCAGAGAGGGCCTAATTGTGTGGGGCATTTGAAGGGGTTGCAGGAGGCAGTGAGAAGCAGCATCACTTTTCCCCGCTGGCACCTTTGCTGTGGCAGCAAAAGCTGGACGTTTGTCTTTTTTGCTCCAAACAGCGCCGAAAGTGAAAAAAGGTGCTTTTGAGGATAGACTTTTCAGGAAAGCAGAGAGGGCCAAATTGTGTGGGGCATTTGAAGGGGTTCCAGGAGGCAGTGAGAAGCAGCATCACTTTTCCCCGCTGGCACCTTTGCTGTGGCAGCAAAAGCTGGACGTTTGTCTTTTTTGCTCCAAACAGCGCCGAAAGTGAAAAAAGGTGCTTTTGAGGATAGACTTTTCAGGAAAGCAGAGAGGGCCAAATTGTCTGGGGCATTTGAAGGGGTTCCAGGAGGCAGTGAGAAGCAGCATCACTTTTCCCCGCTGGCACCTTTGCTGTGGCAGCAAAAGCTGGACGTTTGTCTTTTTTGCTCCGGAGGGCGCCGAAAGTGAAAAAAGGTGCTTTTGAGGATAGAGTCCTCAGGAAAGCAGAGAGGGCCAAATTGTCTGGGGCATTTGAAGGGGTTCCAGGAGGCAGTGAGAAGCAGCATCACTTTTCCCCGCTGGCACCTTTGCTGTGGCAGCAAAAGCTGGACGTTTGTCTTTTTTGCTCCAAACAGCGCCGAAAGTGAAAAAACGTGCTTTTGAGGATAGACTTTTCAGGAAAGCAGAGAGGGCCAAATTGTGTGGGGCATTTGAAGGGGTTCCAGGAGGCAGTGAGAAGCAGCATCACTTTTCCCCGCTGGCACCTTTGCTGTGGCAGCAAAAGCTGGACGTTTGTCTTTTTTGCTGCAAACAGCGCCGAAAGTGAAAAAAGGTGCTTTTGAGGATAGACTTTTCAGGAAAGCAGAGAGGGCCAAATTGTGTGGGGCATTTGAAGGGGTTCCAGGAGGCAGTGAGAAGCAGCATCACTTTTCCCCGCTGGCACCTTTGCTGTGGCAGCAAAAGCTGGACGTTTGTCTTTTTTGCTCCAAACAGCGCCGAAAGTGAAAAAAGGTGCTTTTGAGGATAGACTTTTCAGGAAAGCAGAGAGGGCCAAATTGTCTGGGGCATTTGAAGGGGTTCCAGGAGGCAGTGAGAAGCAGCATCACTTTTCCCCGCTGGCACCTTTGCTGTGGCAGCAAAAGCTGGACGTTTGTCTTTTTTGCTCCAAACAGCGCCGAAAGTGAAAAAAGGTGCTTTTGAGGATAGACTTTTCAGGAAAGCAGAGAGGGCCAAATTGTGTGGGGCATTTGAAGGGGTTCCAGGAGGCAGTGAGAAGCAGCATCACTTTTCCCCGCTGGCACCTTTGCTGTGGCAGCAAAAGCTGGACGTTTGTCTTTTTTGCTCCAAACAGCGCCGAAAGTGAAAAAAGGTGCTTTTGAGGATAGACTTTTCAGGAAAGCAGAGAGGGCCAAATTGTCTGGGGCATTTGAAGGGGTTCCAGGAGGCAGTGAGAAGCAGCATCACTTTTCCCCGCTGGCACCTTTGCTGTGGCAGCAAAAGCTGGACGTTTGTCTTTTTTGCTCCGGAGGGCGCCGAAAGTGAAAAAAGGTGCTTTTGAGGATAGAGTCCTCAGGAAAGCAGAGAGGGCCAAATTGTCTGGGGCATTTGAAGGGGTTCCAGGAGGCAGTGAGAAGCAGCATCACTTTTCCCCGCTGGCACCTTTGCTGTGGCAGCAAAAGCTGGACGTTTGTCTTTTTTGCTCCAAACAGCGCCGAAAGTGAAAAAAGGTGCTTTTGAGGATAGACTTTTCAGGAAAGCAGAGAGGGCCAAATTGTGTGGGGCATTTGAAGGGGTTCCAGGAGGCAGTGAGAAGCAGCATCACTTTTCCCCGCTGGCACCTTTGCTGTGGCAGCAAAAGCTGGACGTTTGTCTTTTTTGCTGCAAACAGCGCCGAAAGTGAAAAAAGGTGCTTTTGAGGATAGACTTTTCAGGAAAGCAGAGAGGGCCAAATTGTGTGGGGCATTTGAAGGGGTTCCAGGAGGCAGTGAGAAGCAGCATCACTTTTCCCCGCTGGCACCTTTGCTGTGGCAGCAAAAGCTGGACGTTTGTCTTTTTTGCTCCAAACAGCGCCGAAAGTGAAAAAAGGTGCTTTTGAGGATAGAGTCCTCAGGAAAGCAGAGAGGGCCAAATTGTGTGGGGCATTTGAAGGGGTTCCAGGAGGCAGTGAGAAGCAGCATCACTTTTCCCCGCTGGCACCTTTGCTGTGGCAGCAAAAGCTGGACGTTTGTCTTTTTTGCTGCAAACAGCGCCGAAAGTGAAAAAAGGTGCTTTTGAGGATAGACTTTTCAGGAAAGCAGAGAGGGCCAAATTGTGTGGGGCATTTGAAGGGGTTCCAGGAGGCAGTGAGAAGCAGCATCACTTTTCCCCGCTGGCACCTTTGCTGTGGCAGCAAAAGCTGGACGTTTGTCTTTTTTGCTCCAAACAGCGCCGAAAGTGAAAAAAGGTGCTTTTGAGGATAGACTTTTCAGGAAAGCAGAGAGGGCCAAATTGTGTGGGGCATTTGAAGGGGTTCCAGGAGGCAGTGAGAAGCAGCATCACTTTTCCCCGCTGGCACCTTTGCTGTGGCAGCAAAAGCTGGACGTTTGTCTTTTTTGCTCCAAACAGCGCCGAAAGTGAAAAAAGGTGCTTTTGAGGATAGAGTCCTCAGGAAAGCAGAGAGGGCCAAATTGTGTGGGGCATTTGAAGGGGTTCCAGGAGGCAGTGAGAAGCAGCATCACTTTTCCCCGCTGGCACCTTTGCTGTGGCAGCAAAAGCTGGACGTTTGTCTTTTTTGCTCCAAACAGCGCCGAAAGTGAAAAAAGGTGCTTTTGAGGATAGACTTTTCAGGAAAGCAGAGAGGGCCAAATTGTGTGGGGCATTTGAAGGGGTTCCAGGAGGCAGTGAGAAGCAGCATCACTTTTCCCCGCTGGCACCTTTGCTGTGGCAGCAAAAGCTGGACGTTTGTCTTTTTTGCTCCGGAGGGCGCCGAAAGTGAAAAAAGGTGCTTTTGAGGATAGAGTCCTCAGGAAAGCAGAGAGGGCCAAATTGTCTGGGGCATTTGAAGGGGTTCCAGGAGGCAGTGAGAAGCAGCATCACTTTTCCCCGCTGGCACCTTTGCTGTGGCAGCAAAAGCTGGACGTTTGTCTTTTTTGCTCCAAACAGCGCCGAAAGTGAAAAAAGGTGCTTTTGAGGATAGACTTTTCAGGAAAGCAGAGAGGGCCAAATTGTGTGGGGCATTTGAAGGGGTTCCAGGAGGCAGTGAGAAGCAGCATCACTTTTCCCCGCTGGCACCTTTGCTGTGGCAGCAAAAGCTGGACGTTTGTCTTTTTTGCTGCAAACAGCGCCGAAAGTGAAAAAAGGTGCTTTTGAGGATAGACTTTTCAGGAAAGCAGAGAGGGCCAAATTGTGTGGGGCATTTGAAGGGGTTCCAGGAGGCAGTGAGAAGCAGCATCACTTTTCCCCGCTGGCACCTTTGCTGTGGCAGCAAAAGCTGGACGTTTGTCTTTTTTGCTCCAAACAGCGCCGAAAGTGAAAAAAGGTGCTTTTGAGGATAGAGTCCTCAGGAAAGCAGAGAGGGCCAAATTGTCTGGGGCATTTGAAGGGGTTCCAGGAGGCAGTGAGAAGCAGCATCACTTTTCCCCGCTGGCACCTTTGCTGTGGCAGCAAAAGCTGGACGTTTGTCTTTTTTGCTCCAAACAGCGCCGAAAGTGAAAAAAGGTGCTTTTGAGGATAGACTTTTCAGGAAAGCAGAGAGGGCCAAATTGTGTGGGGCATTTGAAGGGGTTCCAGGAGGCAGTGAGAAGCAGCATCACTTTTCCCCGCTGGCACCTTTGCTGTGGCAGCAAAAGCTGGACGTTTGTCTTTTTTGCTGCAAACAGCGCCGAAAGTGAAAAAAGGTGCTTTTGAGGATAGACTTTTCAGGAAAGCAGAGAGGGCCAAATTGTGTGGGGCATTTGAAGGGGTTCCAGGAGGCAGTGAGAAGCAGCATCACTTTTCCCCGCTGGCACCTTTGCTGTGGCAGCAAAAGCTGGACGTTTGTCTTTTTTGCTCCAAACAGCGCCGAAAGTGAAAAAAGGTGCTTTTGAGGATAGAGTCCTCAGGAAAGCAGAGAGGGCCAAATTGTCTGGGGCATTTGAAGGGGTTCCAGGAGGCAGTGAGAAGCAGCATCACTTTTCCCCGCTGGCACCTTTGCTGTGGCAGCAAAAGCTGGACGTTTGTCTTTTTTGCTCCAAACAGCGCCGAAAGTGAAAAAAGGTGCTTTTGAGGATAGACTTTTCAGGAAAGCAGAGAGGGCCAAATTGTGTGGGGCATTTGAAGGGGTTCCAGGAGGCAGTGAGAAGCAGCATCACTTTTCCCCGCTGGCACCTTTGCTGTGGCAGCAAAAGCTGGACGTTTGTCTTTTTTGCTCCGGAGGGCGCCGAAAGTGAAAAAAGGTGCTTTTGAGGATAGAGTCCTCAGGAAAGCAGAGAGGGCCAAATTGTGTGCGGCATTTGAAGGGGTTCCAGGAGGCAGTGAGAAGCAGCATCACTTTTCCCCGCTGGCACCTTTGCTGTGGCAGCAAAAGCTGGACGTTTGTCTTTTTTGCTCCAAACAGCGCCGAAAGTGAAAAAAGGTGCTTTTGAGGATAGACTTTTCAGGAAAGCAGAGAGGGCCAAATTGTGTGGGGCATTTGAAGGGGTTCCAGGAGGCAGTGAGAAGCAGCATCACTTTTCCCCGCTGGCACCTTTGCTGTGGCAGCAAAAGCTGGACGTTTGTCTTTTTTGCTCCAAACAGCGCCGAAAGTGAAAAAAGGTGCTTTTGAGGATAGACTTTTCAGGAAAGCAGAGAGGGCCAAATTGTCTGGGGCATTTGAAGGGGTTCCAGGAGGCAGTGAGAAGCAGCATCACTTTTCCCCGCTGGCACCTTTGCTGTGGCAGCAAAAGCTGGACGTTTGTCTTTTTTGCTCCGGAGGGCGCCGAAAGTCAAAAAAGGTGCTTTTGAGGATAGAGTCCTCAGGAAAGCAGAGAGGGCCAAATTGTCTGGGGCATTTGAAGGGGTTCCAGGAGGCAGTGAGAAGCAGCATCACTTTTCCCCGCTGGCACCTTTGCTGTGGCAGCAAAAGCTGGACGTTTGTCTTTTTTGCTCCAAACAGCGCCGAAAGTGAAAAAACGTGCTTTTGAGGATAGACTTTTCAGGAAAGCAGAGAGGGCCAAATTGTGTGGGGCATTTGAAGGGGTTCCAGGAGGCAGTGAGAAGCAGCATCACTTTTCCCCGCTGGCACCTTTGCTGTGGCAGCAAAAGCTGGACGTTTGTCTTTTTTGCTGCAAACAGCGCCGAAAGTGAAAAAAGGTGCTTTTGAGGATAGACTTTTCAGGAAAGCAGAGAGGGCCAAATTGTGTGGGGCATTTGAAGGGGTTCCAGGAGGCAGTGAGAAGCAGCATCACTTTTCCCCGCTGGCACCTTTGCTGTGGCAGCAAAAGCTGGACGTTTGTCTTTTTTGCTCCAAACAGCGCCGAAAGTGAAAAAAGGTGCTTTTGAGGATAGACTTTTCAGGAAAGCAGAGAGGGCCAAATTGTGTGGGGCATTTGAAGGGGTTCCAGGAGGCAGTGAGAAGCAGCATCACTTTTCCCCGCTGGCACCTTTGCTGTGGCAGCAAAAGCTGGACGTTTGTCTTTTTTGCTCCAAACAGCGCCGAAAGTGAAAAAAGGTGCTTTTGAGGATAGACTTTTCAGGAAAGCAGAGAGGGCCAAATTGTGTGGGGCATTTGAAGGGGTTCCAGGAGGCAGTGAGAAGCAGCATCACTTTTCCCCGCTGGCACCTTTGCTGTGGCAGCAAAAGCTGGACGTTTGTCTTTTTTGCTCCAAACAGCGCCGAAAGTGAAAAAAGGTGCTTTTGAGGATAGACTTTTCAGGAAAGCAGAGAGGGCCAAATTGTCTGGGGCATTTGAAGGGGTTCCAGGAGGCAGTGAGAAGCAGCATCACTTTTCCCCGCTGGCACCTTTGCTGTGGCAGCAAAAGCTGGACGTTTGTCTTTTTTGCTCCGGAGGGCGCCGAAAGTGAAAAAAGGTGCTTTTGAGGATAGAGTCCTCAGGAAAGCAGAGAGGGCCAAATTGTCTGGGGCATTTGAAGGGGTTCCAGGAGGCAGTGAGAAGCAGCATCACTTTTCCCCGCTGGCACCTTTGCTGTGGCAGCAAAAGCTGGACGTTTGTCTTTTTTGCTCCAAACAGCGCCGAAAGTGAAAAAAGGTGCTTTTGAGGATAGACTTTTCAGGAAAGCAGAGAGGGCCAAATTGTGTGGGGCATTTGAAGGGGTTCCAGGAGGCAGTGAGAAGCAGCATCACTTTTCCCCGCTGGCACCTTTGCTGTGGCAGCAAAAGCTGGACGTTTGTCTTTTTTGCTGCAAACAGCGCCGAAAGTGAAAAAAGGTGCTTTTGAGGATAGACTTTTCAGGAAAGCAGAGAGGGCCAAATTGTGTGGGGCATTTGAAGGGGTTCCAGGAGGCAGTGAGAAGCAGCATCACTTTTCCCCGCTGGCACCTTTGCTGTGGCAGCAAAAGCTGGACGTTTGTCTTTTTTGCTCCAAACAGCGCCGAAAGTGAAAAAAGGTGCTTTTGAGGATAGAGTCCTCAGGAAAGCAGAGAGGGCCAAATTGTGTGGGGCATTTGAAGGGGTTCCAGGAGGCAGTGAGAAGCAGCATCACTTTTCCCCGCTGGCACCTTTGCTGTGGCAGCAAAAGCTGGACGTTTGTCTTTTTTGCTGCAAACAGCGCCGAAAGTGAAAAAAGGTGCTTTTGAGGATAGACTTTTCAGGAAAGCAGAGAGGGCCAAATTGTGTGGGGCATTTGAAGGGGTTCCAGGAGGCAGTGAGAAGCAGCATCACTTTTCCCCGCTGGCACCTTTGCTGTGGCAGCAAAAGCTGGACGTTTGTCTTTTTTGCTCCAAACAGCGCCGAAAGTGAAAAAAGGTGCTTTTGAGGATAGACTTTTCAGGAAAGCAGAGAGGGCCAAATTGTGTGGGGCATTTGAAGGGGTTCCAGGAGGCAGTGAGAAGCAGCATCACTTTTCCCCGCTGGCACCTTTGCTGTGGCAGCAAAAGCTGGACGTTTGTCTTTTTTGCTCCAAACAGCGCCGAAAGTGAAAAAAGGTGCTTTTGAGGATAGAGTCCTCAGGAAAGCAGAGAGGGCCAAATTGTGTGGGGCATTTGAAGGGGTTCCAGGAGGCAGTGAGAAGCAGCATCACTTTTCCCCGCTGGCACCTTTGCTGTGGCAGCAAAAGCTGGACGTTTGTCTTTTTTGCTCCAAACAGCGCCGAAAGTGAAAAAAGGTGCTTTTGAGGATAGACTTTTCAGGAAAGCAGAGAGGGCCAAATTGTGTGGGGCATTTGAAGGGGTTCCAGGAGGCAGTGAGAAGCAGCATCACTTTTCCCCGCTGGCACCTTTGCTGTGGCAGCAAAAGCTGGACGTTTGTCTTTTTTGCTCCGGAGGGCGCCGAAAGTGAAAAAAGGTGCTTTTGAGGATAGAGTCCTCAGGAAAGCAGAGAGGGCCAAATTGTCTGGGGCATTTGAAGGGGTTCCAGGAGGCAGTGAGAAGCAGCATCACTTTTCCCCGCTGGCACCTTTGCTGTGGCAGCAAAAGCTGGACGTTTGTCTTTTTTGCTCCAAACAGCGCCGAAAGTGAAAAAAGGTGCTTTTGAGGATAGACTTTTCAGGAAAGCAGAGAGGGCCAAATTGTGTGGGGCATTTGAAGGGGTTCCAGGAGGCAGTGAGAAGCAGCATCACTTTTCCCCGCTGGCACCTTTGCTGTGGCAGCAAAAGCTGGACGTTTGTCTTTTTTGCTGCAAACAGCGCCGAAAGTGAAAAAAGGTGCTTTTGAGGATAGACTTTTCAGGAAAGCAGAGAGGGCCAAATTGTGTGGGGCATTTGAAGGGGTTCCAGGAGGCAGTGAGAAGCAGCATCACTTTTCCCCGCTGGCACCTTTGCTGTGGCAGCAAAAGCTGGACGTTTGTCTTTTTTGCTCCAAACAGCGCCGAAAGTGAAAAAAGGTGCTTTTGAGGATAGAGTCCTCAGGAAAGCAGAGAGGGCCAAATTGTGTGGGGCATTTGAAGGGGTTCCAGGAGGCAGTGAGAAGCAGCATCACTTTTCCCCGCTGGCACCTTTGCTGTGGCAGCAAAAGCTGGACGTTTGTCTTTTTTGCTCCAAACAGCGCCGAAAGTGAAAAAAGGTGCTTTTGAGGATAGACTTTTCAGGAAAGCAGAGAGGGCCAAATTGTGTGGGGCATTTGAAGGGGTTCCAGGAGGCAGTGAGAAGCAGCATCACTTTTCCCCGCTGGCACCTTTGCTGTGGCAGCAAAAGCTGGACGTTTGTCTTTTTTGCTCCGGAGGGCGCCGAAAGTGAAAAAAGGTGCTTTTGAGGATAGAGTCCTCAGGAAAGCAGAGAGGGCCAAATTGTGTGCGGCATTTGAAGGGGTTCCAGGAGGCAGTGAGAAGCAGCATCACTTTTCCCCGCTGGCACCTTTGCTGTGGCAGCAAAAGCTGGACGTTTGTCTTTTTTGCTCCAAACAGCGCCGAAAGTGAAAAAAGGTGCTTTTGAGGATAGACTTTTCAGGAAAGCAGAGAGGGCCAAATTGTGTGGGGCATTTGAAGGGGTTCCAGGAGGCAGTGAGAAGCAGCATCACTTTTCCCCGCTGGCACCTTTGCTGTGGCAGCAAAAGCTGGACGTTTGTCTTTTTTGCTCCAAACAGCGCCGAAAGTGAAAAAAGGTGCTTTTGAGGATAGACTTTTCAGGAAAGCAGAGAGGGCCAAATTGTCTGGGGCATTTGAAGGGGTTCCAGGAGGCAGTGAGAAGCAGCATCACTTTTCCCCGCTGGCACCTTTGCTGTGGCAGCAAAAGCTGGACGTTTGTCTTTTTTGCTCCGGAGGGCGCCGAAAGTGAAAAAAGGTGCTTTTGAGGATAGACTTTTCAGGAAAGCAGAGAGGGCCAAATTGTGTGGGGCATTTGAAGGGGTTCCAGGAGGCAGTGAGAAGCAGCATCACTTTTCCCCGCTGGCACCTTTGCTGTGGCAGCAAAAGCTGGACGTTTGTCTTTTTTGCTCCAAACAGCGCCGAAAGTGAAAAAAGGTGCTTTTGAGGATAGACTTTTCAGGAAAGCAGAGAGGGCCAAATTGTGTGGGGCATTTGAAGGGGTTCCAGGAGGCAGTGAGAAGCAGCATCACTTTTCCCCGCTGGCACCTTTGCTGTGGCAGCAAAAGCTGGACGTTTGTCTTTTTTGCTGCAAACAGCGCCGAAAGTGAAAAAAGGTGCTTTTGAGGATAGACTTTTCAGGAAAGCAGAGAGGGCCAAATTGTGTGGGGCATTTGAAGGGGTTCCAGGAGGCAGTGAGAAGCAGCATCACTTTTCCCCGCTGGCACCTTTGCTGTGGCAGCAAAAGCTGGACGTTTGTCTTTTTTGCTCCAAACAGCGCCGAAAGTGAAAAAAGGTGCTTTTGAGGATAGAGTCCTCAGGAAAGCAGAGAGGGCCAAATTGTGTGGGGCATTTGAAGGGGTTCCAGGAGGCAGTGAGAAGCAGCATCACTTTTCCCCGCTGGCACCTTTGCTGTGGCAGCAAAAGCTGGACGTTTGTCTTTTTTGCTCCAAACAGCGCCGAAAGTGAAAAAAGGTGCTTTTGAGGATAGACTTTTCAGGAAAGCAGAGAGGGCCAAATTGTCTGGGGCATTTGAAGGGGTTCCAGGAGGCAGTGAGGACCAGCATCACTTTTCCCCGCTGGCACCTTTGCTGTGGCAGCAAAAGCTGGACGTTTGTCTTTTTTGCTCCAAACAGCGCCGAAAGTGAAAAAAGGTGCTTTTGAGGATAGACTTTTCAGGAAAGCAGAGAGGGCCAAATTGTGTGGGGCATTTGAAGGGGTTCCAGGAGGCAGTGAGAAGCAGCATCACTTTTCCCCGCTGGCACCTTTGCTGTGGCAGCAAAAGCTGGACGTTTGTCTTTTTTGCTCCGGAGGGCGCCGAAAGTGAAAAAAGGTGCTTTTGAGGATAGACTTTTCAGGAAAGCAGAGAGGGCCAAATTGTGTGCGGCATTTGAAGGGGTTCCAGGAGGCAGTGAGAAGCAGCATCACTTTTCCCCGCTGGCACCTTTGCTGTGGCAGCAAAAGCTGGACGTTTGTCTTTTTTGCTCCAAACAGCGCCGAAAGTGAAAAAAGGTGCTTTTGAGGATAGAGTGCGCAGGAAAGCAGAGAGGGCCAAATTGTGTGGGGCATTTGAAGGGGTTCCAGGAGGCAGTGAGAAGCAGCATCACTTTTCCCCGCTGGCACCTTTGCTGTGGCAGCAAAAGCTGGACGTTTGTCTTTTTTGCTCCAAACAGCGCCGAAAGTGAAAAAAGGTGCTTTTGAGGATAGACTTTTCAGGAAAGCAGAGAGGGCCAAATTGTGTGGGGCATTTGAAGGGGTTCCAGGAGGCAGTGAGAAGCAGCATCACTTTTCCCCGCTGGCACCTTTGCTGTGGCAGCAAAAGCTGGACGTTTGTCTTTTTTGCTGCAAACAGCGCCGAAAGTGAAAAAAGGTGCTTTTGAGGATAGACTTTTCAGGAAAGCAGAGAGGGCCAAATTGTGTGGGGCATTTGAAGGGGTTCCAGGAGGCAGTGAGAAGCAGCATCACTTTTCCCCGCTGGCACCTTTGCTGTGGCAGCAAAAGCTGGACGTTTGTCTTTTTTGCTCCAAACAGCGCCGAAAGTGAAAAAAGGTGCTTTTGAGGATAGAGTCCTCAGGAAAGCAGAGAGGGCCAAATTGTGTGGGGCATTTGAAGGGGTTCCAGGAGGCAGTGAGAAGCAGCATCACTTTTCCCCGCTGGCACCTTTGCTGTGGCAGCAAAAGCTGGACGTTTGTCTTTTTTGCTCCAAACAGCGCCGAAAGTGAAAAAAGGTGCTTTTGAGGATAGACTTTTCAGGAAAGCAGAGAGGGCCAAATTGTGTGGGGCATTTGAAGGGGTTCCAGGAGGCAGTGAGAAGCAGCATCACTTTTCCCCGCTGGCACCTTTGCTGTGGCAGCAAAAGCTGGACGTTTGTCTTTTTTGCTCCGGAGGGCGCCGAAAGTGAAAAAAGGTGCTTTTGAGGATAGAGTCCTCAGGAAAGCAGAGAGGGCCAAATTGTGTGCGGCATTTGAAGGGGTTCCAGGAGGCAGTGAGAAGCAGCATCACTTTTCCCCGCTGGCACCTTTGCTGTGGCAGCAAAAGCTGGACGTTTGTCTTTTTTGCTCCAAACAGCGCCGAAAGTGAAAAAAGGTGCTTTTGAGGATAGACTTTTCAGGAAAGCAGAGAGGGCCAAATTGTGTGGGGCATTTGAAGGGGTTCCAGGAGGCAGTGAGAAGCAGCATCACTTTTCCCCGCTGGCACCTTTGCTGTGGCAGCAAAAGCTGGACGTTTGTCTTTTTTGCTCCAAACAGCGCCGAAAGTGAAAAAAGGTGCTTTTGAGGATAGACTTTTCAGGAAAGCAGAGAGGGCCAAATTGTCTGGGGCATTTGAAGGGGTTCCAGGAGGCAGTGAGAAGCAGCATCACTTTTCCCCGCTGGCACCTTTGCTGTGGCAGCAAAAGCTGGACGTTTGTCTTTTTTGCTCCGGAGGGCGCCGAAAGTGAAAAAAGGTGCTTTTGAGGATAGACTTTTCAGGAAAGCAGAGAGGGCCAAATTGTGTGGGGCATTTGAAGGGGTTCCAGGAGGCAGTGAGAAGCAGCATCACTTTTCCCCGCTGGCACCTTTGCTGTGGCAGCAAAAGCTGGACGTTTGTCTTTTTTGCTCCAAACAGCGCCGAAAGTGAAAAAAGGTGCTTTTGAGGATAGACTTTTCAGGAAAGCAGAGAGGGCCAAATTGTGTGGGGCATTTGAAGGGGTTCCAGGAGGCAGTGAGAAGCAGCATCACTTTTCCCCGCTGGCACCTTTGCTGTGGCAGCAAAAGCTGGACGTTTGTCTTTTTTGCTGCAAACAGCGCCGAAAGTGAAAAAAGGTGCTTTTGAGGATAGACTTTTCAGGAAAGCAGAGAGGGCCAAATTGTGTGGGGCATTTGAAGGGGTTCCAGGAGGCAGTGAGAAGCAGCATCACTTTTCCCCGCTGGCACCTTTGCTGTGGCAGCAAAAGCTGGACGTTTGTCTTTTTTGCTCCAAACAGCGCCGAAAGTGAAAAAAGGTGCTTTTGAGGATAGAGTCCTCAGGAAAGCAGAGAGGGCCAAATTGTGTGGGGCATTTGAAGGGGTTCCAGGAGGCAGTGAGAAGCAGCATCACTTTTCCCCGCTGGCACCTTTGCTGTGGCAGCAAAAGCTGGACGTTTGTCTTTTTTGCTCCAAACAGCGCCGAAAGTGAAAAAAGGTGCTTTTGAGGATAGACTTTTCAGGAAAGCAGAGAGGGCCAAATTGTCTGGGGCATTTGAAGGGGTTCCAGGAGGCAGTGAGGACCAGCATCACTTTTCCCCGCTGGCACCTTTGCTGTGGCAGCAAAAGCTGGACGTTTGTCTTTTTTGCTCCAAACAGCGCCGAAAGTGAAAAAAGGTGCTTTTGAGGATAGACTTTTCAGGAAAGCAGAGAGGGCCAAATTGTGTGGGGCATTTGAAGGGGTTCCAGGAGGCAGTGAGAAGCAGCATCACTTTTCCCCGCTGGCACCTTTGCTGTGGCAGCAAAAGCTGGACGTTTGTCTTTTTTGCTCCGGAGGGCGCCGAAAGTGAAAAAAGGTGCTTTTGAGGATAGACTTTTCAGGAAAGCAGAGAGGGCCAAATTGTGTGCGGCATTTGAAGGGGTTCCAGGAGGCAGTGAGAAGCAGCATCACTTTTCCCCGCTGGCACCTTTGCTGTGGCAGCAAAAGCTGGACGTTTGTCTTTTTTGCTCCAAACAGCGCCGAAAGTGAAAAAAGGTGCTTTTGAGGATAGAGTGCGCAGGAAAGCAGAGAGGGCCAAATTGTGTGGGGCATTTGAAGGGGTTCCAGGAGGCAGTGAGAAGCAGCATCACTTTTCCCCGCTGGCACCTTTGCTGTGGCAGCAAAAGCTGGACGTTTGTCTTTTTTGCTCCAAACAGCGCCGAAAGTGAAAAAAGGTGCTTTTGAGGCTAGAGTGCGCAGGAAAGCAGAGAGGGCCAAATTGTGTGGGGCATTTGAAGGGGTTCCAGGAGGCAGTGAGGACCAGCATCACTTTTCCCCGCTGGCACCTTTGCTGTGGCAGCAAAAGCTGGACGTTTGTCTTTTTTGCTCCGGAGGGCGCCGAAAGTGAAAAAAGGTGCTTTTGAGGATAGACTTTTCAGGAAAGCAGAGAGGGCCAAATTGTCTGGGGCATTTGAAGGGGTTCCAGGAGGCAGTGAGAAGCAGCATCACTTTTCCCCGCTGGCACCTTTGCTGTGGCAGCAAAAGCTGGACGTTTGTCTTTTTTGCTCCAAACAGCGCCGAAAGTGAAAAAAGGTGCTTTTGAGGATAGAGTGCGCAGGAAAGCAGAGAGGGCCAAATTGTGTGGGGCATTTGAAGGGGTTCCAGGAGGCAGTGAGGACCAGCATCACTTTTCCCCGCTGGCACCTTTGCTGTGGCAGCAAAAGCTGGACGTTTGTCTTTTTTGCTCCAAACAGCGCCGAAAGTGAAAAAAGGTGCTTTTGAGGATAGACTTTTCAGGAAAGCAGAGAGGGCCAAATTGTGTGGGGCATTTGAAGGGGTTCCAGGAGGCAGTGAGAAGCAGCATCACTTTTCCCCGCTGGCACCTTTGCTGTGGCAGGAAAAGCTGGACGTTTGTCTTTTTTGCTCCGGAGGGCGCCGAAAGTGAAAAAAGGTGCTTTTGAGGATAGAGTCCTCAGGAAAGCAGAGAGGGCCAAATTGTGTGGGGCATTTGAAGGGGTTCCAGGAGGCAGTGAGAAGCAGCATCACTTTTCCCCGCTGGCACCTTTGCTGTGGCAGCAAAAGCTGGACGTTTGTCTTTTTTGCTCCAAACAGCGCCGAAAGTGAAAAAAGGTGCTTTTGAGGATAGACTTTTCAGGAAAGCAGAGAGGGCCAAATTGTGTGGGGCATTTGAAGGGGTTCCAGGAGGCAGTGAGAAGCAGCATCACTTTTCCCCGCTGGCACCTTTGCTGTGGCAGCAAAAGCTGGACGTTTGTCTTTTTTGCTCCGGAGGGCGCCGAAAGTGAAAAAAGGTGCTTTTGAGGATAGACTTTTCAGGAAAGCAGAGAGGGCCAAATTGTGTGGGGCATTTGAAGGGGTTCCAGGAGGCAGTGAGAAGCAGCATCACTTTTCCCCGCTGGCACCTTTGCTGTGGCAGCAAAAGCTGGACGTTTGTCTTTTTTGCTCCAAACAGCGCCGAAAGTGAAAAAAGGTGCTTTTGAGGATAGACTTTTCAGGAAAGCAGAGAGGGCCAAATTGTGTGGGACATTTGAAGGGGTTCGAGGAGGCAGTGAGGACCAGCATCACTTTTCCCCGCTGGCACCTTTGCTGTGGCAGCAAAAGCTGGACGTTTGTCTTTTTTGCTCCAAACAGCGCCGAAAGTGAAAAAAGGTGCTTTTGAGGATAGACTTTTCAGGAAAGCAGAGAGGGCCAAATTGTGTGGGGCATTTGAAGGGGTTCCAGGAGGCAGTGAGAAGCAGCATCACTTTTCCCCGCTGGCACCTTTGCTGTGGCAGCAAAAGCTGGACGTTTGTCTTTTTTGCTCCGGAGGGCGCCGAAAGTGAAAAAAGGTGCTTTTGAGGATAGACTTTTCAGGAAAGCAGAGAGGGCCAAATTGTGTGGGGCATTTGAAGGGGTTCCAGGAGGCAGTGAGAAGCAGCATCACTTTTCCCCGCTGGCACCTTTGCTGTGGCAGCAAAAGCTGGACATTTGTCTTTTTTGCTCCAAACAGCGCCGAAAGTGAAAAAAGGTGCTTTTGAGGATAGAGTGCGCAGGAAAGCAGAGAGGGCCAAATTGTGTGGGGCATTTGAAGGGGTTCCAGGAGGCAGTGAGAAGCAGCATCACTTTTCCCCGCTGGCACCTTTGCTGTGGCAGCAAAAGCTGGACGTTTGTCTTTTTTGCTCCAAACAGCGCCGAAAGTGAAAAAAGGTGCTTTTGAGGATAGACTTTTCAGGAAAGCAGAGAGGGCCAAATTGTGTGGGGCATTTGAAGGGGTTCCAGGAGGCAGTGAGAAGCAGCATCACTTTTCCCCGCTGGCACCTTTGCTGTGGCAGCAAAAGCTGGACGTTTGTCTTTTTTGCTCCAAACAGCGCCGAAAGTGAAAAAAGGTGCTTTTGAGGATAGAGTGCGCAGGAAAGCAGAGAGGGCCAAATTGTGTGGGGCATTTGAAGGGGTTCCAGGAGGCAGTGAGAAGCAGCATCACTTTTCCCCGCTGGCACCTTTCCTGTGGCAGCAAAAGCTGGACGTTTGTCTTTTTTGCTCCAAACAGCGCCGAAAGTGAAAAAAGGTGCTTTTGAGCATAGAGTGCGCAGGAAAGCAGAGAGGGCCAAATTGTGTGGGGCATTTGAAGGGGTTCCAGGAGGCAGTGAGAAGCGGCATCACTTTTCCCCGCTGGCACCTTTGCTGTGGCAGCAAAAGCTGGACGTTTGTCTTTTTTGCTCCAAACAGCGCCGAAAGTGAAAAAAGGTGCTTTTGAGGATAGACTTTTCAGGAAAGCAGAGAGGGCCAAATTGTCTGGGGCATTTGAAGGGGTTCCAGGAGGCAGTGAGAAGCAGCATCACTTTTCCCCGCTGGCACCTTTGCTGTGGCAGCAAAAGCTGGACGTTTGTCTTTTTTGCTCCAAACAGCGCCGAAAGTGAAAAAAGGTGCTTTTGAGGATAGCGTGCGCAGGAAAGCAGAGAGGGCCAAATTGTCTGGGGCATTTGAAGGGGTTCCAGGAGGCAGTGAGAAGCAGCATCACTTTTCCCCGCTGGCACCTTTGCTGTGGCAGCAAAAGCTGGACGTTTGTCTTTTTTGCTCCAAACAGCGCCGAAAGTGAAAAAAGGTGCTTTTGAGGATAGACTTTTCAGGAAAGCAGAGAGGGCCAAATTGTGTGGGGCATTTGAAGGGGTTCCAGGAGGCAGTGAGAAGCAGCATCACTTTTCCCCGCTGGCACCTTTGCTGTGGCAGCAAAAGCTGGACGTTTGTCTTTTTTGCTCCAAACAGCGCCGAAAGTGAAAAAAGGTGCTTTTGAGGATAGAGTGCGCAGGAAAGCAGAGAGGGCCAAATTGTCTGGGGCATTTGAAGGGGTTCCAGGAGGCAGTGAGAAGCAGCATCACTTTTCCCCGCTGGCACCTTTGCTGTGGCAGCAAAAGCTGGACGTTTGTCTTTTTTGCTCCAAACAGCGCCGAAAGTGAAAAAAGGTGCTTTTGAGGATAGCGTGCGCAGGAAAGCACAGAGGGCCAAATTGTGTGGGGCATTTGAAGGGGTTCCAGGAGGCAGTGAGAAGCAGCATCACTTTTCCCCGCTGGCACCTTTGCTGTGGCAGCAAAAGCTGGACGTTTGTCTTTTTTGCTCCGGAGGGTGCCGAAAGTGAAAAAAGGTGCTTTTGAGGATAGAGTCCTCAGGAAAGCAGAGAGGGCCAAATTGTGTGGGGCATTTGAAGGGGTTCCAGGAGGCAGTGAGAAGCAGCATCACTTTTCCCCGCTGGCACCTTTGCTGTGGCAGCAAAAGCTGGACGTTTGTCTTTTTTGCTCCAAACAGCGCCGAAAGTGAAAAAAGGTGCTTTTGAGGATAGACTTTTCAGGAAAGCAGAGAGGGCCAAATTGTGTGGGGCATTTGAAGGGGTTCCAGGAGGCAGTGAGAAGCAGCATCACTTTTCCCCGCTGGCACCTTTGCTGTGGCAGCAAAAGCTGGACGTTTGTCTTTTTTGCTCCAAACAGCGCCGAAAATGAAAAAAGGTGCTTTTGAGGCTAGAGTGCGCAGGAAAGCAGAGAGGGCCAAATTGTGTGGGGCATTTGAAGGGGTTCCAGGAGGCAGTGAGAAGCAGCATCACTTTTCCCCGCTGGCACCTTTGCTGTGGCAGCAAAAGCTGGACGTTTGTCTTTTTTGCTCCAAACAGCGCCGAAAGTGAAAAAAGGTGCTTTTGAGGATAGACTTTTCAGGAAAGCAGAGAGGGCCAAATTGTGTGGGGCATTTGAAGGGGTTCCAGGAGGCAGTGAGAAGCAGCATCACTTTTCCCCGCTGGCACCTTTGCTGTGGCAGCAAAAGCTGGACGTTTGTCTTTTTTGCTCCAAACAGCGCCGAAAGTGAAAAAAGGTGCTTTTGAGGATAGACTTTTCAGGAAAGCAGAGAGGGCCAAATTGTCTGGGGCATTTGAAGGGGTTCCAGGAGGCAGTGAGAAGCAGCATCACTTTTCCCCGCTGGCACCTTTGCTGTGGCAGCAAAAGCTGGACGTTTGTCTTTTTTGCTCCAAACAGCGCCGAAAGTGAAAAAAGGTGCTTTTGAGGATAGAGTGCGCAGGAAAGCAGAGAGGGCCAAATTGTGTGGGGCATTTGAAGGGGTTCCAGGAGGCAGTGAGAAGCAGCATCACTTTTCCCCGCTGGCACCTTTGCTGTGGCAGCAAAAGCTGGACGTTTATTTTTTGCTCCGGAAGGCGCCGAAAGTGAAAAAAGGTGCTTTTGAGGATAGCGTGCGCAGGAAAGCAGAGAGGGCCAAATTGTGTGGGGCATTTGAAGGGGTTCCAGGAGGCAGTGAGAAGCAGCATCACTTTTCCCCGCTGGCACCTCTGCTGTGGCAGCAAAAGCTGGACGTTTGTCTTTTTTGCTCCGGAGGGCGCCGAAAGTGAAAAAAGGTGCTTTTGAGGATAGACTTTTCAGGAAAGCAGAGAGGGCCAAATTGTGTGGGGCATTTGAAGGGGTTCCAGGAGGCAGTGAGAAGCAGCATCACTTTTCCCCGCTGGCACCTTTGCTGTGGCAGCAAAAGCTGGACGTTTGTCTTTTTTGCTCCAAACAGCGCCGAAAGTGAAAAAAGGTGCTTTTGAGGATAGAGTCCTCAGGAAAGCAGAGAGGGCCAAATTGTCTGGGGCATTTGAAGGGGTTCCAGGAGGCAGTGAGGACCAGCATCACTTTTCCCCGCTGGCACCTTTGCTGTGGCAGCAAAAGCTGGACGTTTGTCTTTTTTGCTCCAAACAGCGCCGAAAATGAAAAAAGGTGCTTTTGAGGATAGACTTTTCAGGAAAGCAGAGAGGGCCAAATTGTCTGGGGCATTTGAAGGGGTTCCAGGAGGCAGTGAGGACCAGCATCACTTTTCCCCGCTGGCACCTTTGCTGTGGCAGCAAAAGCTGGACGTTTGTCTTTTTTGCTCCAAACAGCGCCGAAAGTGAAAAAAGGTGCTTTTGAGGATAGACTTTTCAGGAAAGCAGAGAGGGCCAAATTGTCTGGGGCATTTGAAGGGGTTCCAGGAGGCAGTGAGAAGCAGCATCACTTTTCCCCGCTGGCACCTTTGCTGTGGCAGCAAAAGCTGGACGTTTGTCTTTTTTGCTCCAAACAGCGCCGAAAGTGAAAAAAGGTGCTTTTGAGGATAGAGTCCTCAGGAAAGCAGAGAGGGCCAAATTGTGTGGGGCATTTGAAGGGGTTCCAGGAGGCAGTGAGAAGCAGCATCACTTTTCCCCGCTGGCACCTTTCCTGTGGCAGCAAAAGCTGGACGTTTGTCTTTTTTGCTCCAAACAGCGCCGAAAATGAAAAAAGGTGCTTTTGAGGATAGAGTGCGCAGGAAAGCAGAGAGGGCCAAATTGTGTGGGGCATTTGAAGGGGTTCCAGGAGGCAGTGAGAACCAGCATCACTTTTCCCCGCTGGCACCTTTGCTGTGGCAGCAAAAGCTGGACGTTTGTCTTTTTTGCTCCAAACAGCGCCGAAAGTGAAAAAAGGTGCTTTTGAGGATAGACTTTTCAGGAAAGCAGAGAGGGCCAAATTGTCTGAGGCATTTGAAGGGGTTCCAGGAGGCAGTGAGGACCAGCATCACTTTTCCCCGCTGGCACCTTTGCTGTGGCAGCAAAAGCTGGACGTTTGTCTTTTTTGCTCCAAACAGCGCCGAAAGTGAAAAAAGGTGCTTTTGAGGATAGCGTGCGCAGGAAAGCAGAGAGGGCCAAATTGTGTGGGGCATTTGAAGGGGTTCCAGGAGGCAGTGAGAAGCAGCATCACTTTTCCCCGCTGGCACCTTTGCTGTGGCAGCAAAAGCTGGACGTTTGTCTTTTTTGCTCCAAACAGCGCCGAAAGTGAAAAAAGGTGCTTTTGAGGATAGAGTCCTCAGGAAAGCAGAGAGGGCCAAATTGTGTGGGGCATTTGAAGGGGTTCCAGGAGGCAGTGAGAAGCAGCATCACTTTTCCCCGCTGGCACCTTTCCTGTGGCAGCAAAAGCTGGACGTTTGTCTTTTTTGCTCCAAACAGCGCCGAAAATGAAAAAAGGTGCTTTTGAGGATAGAGTGCGCAGGAAAGCAGAGAGGGCCAAATTGTGTGGGGCATTTGAAGGGGTTCCAGGAGGCAGTGAGAAGCAGCATCACTTTTCCCCGCTGGCACCTTTGCTGTGGCAGCAAAAGCTGGACGTTTGTCTTTTTTGCTCCAAACAGCGCCGAAAGTGAAAAAAGGTGCTTTTGAGGATAGACTTTTCAGGAAAGCAGAGAGGGCCAAATTGTGTGGGGCATTTGAAGGGGTTCCAGGAGGCAGTGAGAAGCAGCGTCACTTTTCCCCGCTGGCACCTTTGCTGTGGCAGCAAAAGCTGGACGTTTGTCTTTTTTGCTCCAAACAGCGCCGAAAGTGAAAAAAGGTGCTTTTGAGGATAGACTTTTCAGGAAAGCAGAGAGGGCCAAATTGTCTGGGGCATTTGAAGGGGTTCCAGGAGGCAGTGAGAAGCAGCGTCACTTTTCCCCGCTGGCACCTTTGCTGTGGCAGCAAAAGCTGGACGTTTGTCTTTTTTGCTCCAAACAGCGCCGAAAGTGAAAAAAGGTGCTTTTGAGGATAGACTTTTCAGGAAAGCAGAGAGGGCCAAATTGTGTGGGGCATTTGAAAGGGTTCCAGGAGGCAGTGAGAAGCAGCATCACTTTTCCCCGCTGGCACCTTTGCTGTGGCAGCAAAAGCTGGACATTTGTCTTTTTTGCTCCAAAGAGCGCCGAAAGTGAAAAAAGGTGCTTTTGAGGATAGAGTGCGCAGGAAAGCAGAGAGGGCCAAATTGTGTGGGGCATTTGAAGGGGTTCCAGGAGGCAGTGAGAAGCAGCATCACTTTTCCCCGCTGGCACCTTTGCTGTGGCAGCAAAAGCTGGACGTTTGTCTTTTTTGCTCCAAACAGCGCCGAAAATGAAAAAAGGTGCTTTTGAGGATAGAGTGCGCAGGAAAGCAGAGAGGGCCAAATTGTGTGGGGCATTTGAAGGGGTTCCAGGAGGCAGTGAGAAGCAGCATCACTTTTCCCCGCTGGCACCTTTGCTGTGGCAGCAAAAGCTGGACGTTTGTCTTTTTTGCTCCAAACAGCGCCGAAAGTGAAAAAAGGTGCTTTTGAGGATAGAGTGCGCAGGAAAGCAGAGAGGGCCAAATTGTGTGGGGCATTTGAAGGGGTTCCAGGAGGCAGTGAGAAGCAGCGTCACTTTTCCCCGCTGGCACCTTTGCTGTGGCAGCAAAAGCTGGACGTTTGTCTTTTTTGCTCCAAACAGCGCCGAAAGTGAAAAAAGGTGCTTTTGAGGATAGACTTTTCAGGAAAGCAGAGAGGGCCAAATTGTCTGGGGCATTTGAAGGGGTTCCAGGAGGCAGTGAGAAGCAGCGTCACTTTTCCCCGCTGGCACCTTTGCTGTGGCAGCAAAAGCTGGACGTTTGTCTTTTTTGCTCCAAACAGCGCCGAAAGTGAAAAAAGGTGCTTTTGAGGATAGACTTTTCAGGAAAGCAGAGAGGGCCAAATTGTGTGGGGCATTTGAAAGGGTTCCAGGAGGCAGTGAGAAGCAGCATCACTTTTCCCCGCTGGCACCTTTGCTGTGGCAGCAAAAGCTGGACATTTGTCTTTTTTGCTCCAAAGAGCGCCGAAAGTGAAAAAAGGTGCTTTTGAGGATAGAGTGCGCAGGAAAGCAGAGAGGGCCAAATTGTGTGGGGCATTTGAAGGGGTTCCAGGAGGCAGTGAGAAGCAGCATCACTTTTCCCCGCTGGCACCTTTGCTGTGGCAGCAAAAGCTGGACGTTTGTCTTTTTTGCTCCAAACAGCGCCGAAAATGAAAAAAGGTGCTTTTGAGGATAGAGTGCGCAGGAAAGCAGAGAGGGCCAAATTGTGTGGGGCATTTGAAGGGGTTCCAGGAGGCAGTGAGAAGCAGCATCACTTTTCCCCGCTGGCACCTTTGCTGTGGCAGCAAAAGCTGGACGTTTGTCTTTTTTGCTCCAAACAGCGCCGAAAGTGAAAAAAGGTGCTTTTGAGGATAGAGTGCGCAGGAAAGCAGAGAGGGCCAAATTGTGTGGGGCATTTGAAGGGGTTCCAGGAGGCAGTGAGAAGCAGCGTCACTTTTCCCCGCTGGCACCTTTGCTGTGGCAGCAAAAGCTGGACGTTTGTCTTTTTTGCCTCAAACAGCGCCGAAAGTGAAAAAAGGTGCTTTTGAGGATAGACTTTTCAGGAAAGCAGAGAGGGCCAAATTGTGTGGGGCATTTGAAGGGGTTCCAGGAGGCAGTGAGAAGCAGCATCACTTTTCCCCGCTGGCACCTTTGCTGTGGCAGCAAAAGCTGGACGTTTGTCTTTTTTGCTCCGGAGGGCGCCGAAAGTGAAAAAACGTGCTTTTGAGGATAGACTTTTCAGGAAAGCAGAGAGGGCCAAATTGTGTGGGGCATTTGAAGGGGTTCCAGGAGGCAGTGAGAAGCAGCATCACTTTTCCCCGCTGGCACCTTTGCTGTGGCAGCAAAAGCTGGACGTTTGTCTTTTTTGCTCCAAACAGCGCCGAAAGTGAAAAAAGGTGCTTTTGAGGATAGCGTGCGCAGGAAAGCACAGAGGGCCAAATTGTCTGGGGCATTTGAAGGGGTTCCAGGAGGCAGTGAGAAGCAGCATCACTTTTCCCCGCTGGCACCTTTGCTGTGGCAGCAAAAGCTGGACGTTTGTCTTTTTTGCTCCAAACAGCGCCGAAAATGAAAAGAGGTGCTTTTGAGGATAGACTTTTCAGGAAAGCAGAGAGGGCCAAATTGTGTGGGGCATTTGAAGGGGTTCCAGGAGGCAGTGAGAAGCAGCATCACTTTTCCCCGCTGGCACCTTTGCTGTGGCAGCAAAAGCTGGACGTTTGTCTTTTTTGCTCCAAACAGCGCCGAAAGTGAAAAAAGGTGCTTTTGAGGATAGACTTTTCAGGAAAGCAGAGAGGGCCAAATTGTGTGGGGCATTTGAAGGGGTTCCAGGAGGCAGTGAGAAGCAGCATCACTTTTCCCCGCTGGCACCTTTGCTGTGGCAGCAAAAGCTGGACGTTTGTCTTTTTTGCTCCAAACAGCGCCGAAAGTGAAAAAAGGTGCTTTTGAGGATAGAGTGCGCAGGAAAGCAGAGAGGGCCAAATTGTGTGGGGCATTTGAAGGGGTTCCAGGAGGCAGTGAGAAGCAGCATCACTTTTCCCCGCTGGCACCTTTGCTGTGGCAGCAAAAGCTGGACGTTTGTCTTTTTTGCTCCAAACAGCGCCGAAAGTGAAAAAAGGTGCTTTTGAGGATAGCGTGCGCAGGAAAGCAGAGAGGGCCAAATTGTGTGGGGCATTTGAAGGGGTTCCAGGAGGCAGTGAGAAGCAGCATCACTTTTCCCCGCTGGCACCTTTGCTGTGGCAGCAAAAGCTGGACGTTTGTCTTTTTTGCTCCAAACAGCGCCGAAAGTGAAAAAAGGTGCTTTTGAGGATAGAGTCCTCAGGAAAGCAGAGAGGGCCAAATTGTGTGGGGCATTTGAAGGGGTTCCAGGAGGCAGTGAGAAGCAGCATCACTTTTCCCCGCTGGCACCTTTCCTGTGGCAGCAAAAGCTGGACGTTTGTCTTTTTTGCTCCAAACAGCGCCGAAAATGACAAAAGGTGCTTTTGAGGATAGACTTTTCAGGAAAGCAGAGAGGGCCAAATTGTGTGGGGCATTTGAAGGGGTTCCAGGAGGCAGTGAGAAGCAGCATCACTTTTCCCCGCTGGCACCTTTGCTGTGGCAGCAAAAGCTGGACGTTTGTCTTTTTTGCTCCAAACAGCGCCGAAAGTGAAAAAAGGTGCTTTTGAGGATAGACTTTTCAGGAAAGCAGAGAGGGCCAAATTGTGTGGGGCATTTGAAGGGGTTCCAGGAGGCAGTGAGAAGCAGCGTCACTTTTCCCCGCTGGCACCTTTGCTGTGGCAGCAAAAGCTGGACGTTTGTCTTTTTTGCTCCAAACAGCGCCGAAAGTGAAAAAAGGTGCTTTTGAGGATAGACTTTTCAGGAAAGCAGAGAGGGCCAAATTGTCTGGGGCATTTGAAGGGGTTCCAGGAGGCAGTGAGAAGCAGCGTCACTTTTCCCCGCTGGCACCTTTGCTGTGGCAGCAAAAGCTGGACGTTTGTCTTTTTTGCTCCAAACAGCGCCGAAAGTGAAAAAAGGTGCTTTTGAGGATAGACTTTTCAGGAAAGCAGAGAGGGCCAAATTGTGTGGGGCATTTGAAAGGGTTCCAGGAGGCAGTGAGAAGCAGCATCACTTTTCCCCGCTGGCACCTTTGCTGTGGCAGCAAAAGCTGGACATTTGTCTTTTTTGCTCCAAACAGCGCCGAAAGTGAAAAAAGGTGCTTTTGAGGATAGAGTGCGCAGGAAAGCAGAGAGGGCCAAATTGTCTGGGGCATTTGAAGGGGTTCCAGGAGGCAGTGAGAAGCAGCATCACTTTTCCCCGCTGGCACCTTTGCTGTGGCAGCAAAAGCTGGACGTTTGTCTTTTTTGCTCCAAACAGCGCCGAAAATGAAAAAAGGTGCTTTTGAGGATAGAGTGCGCAGGAAAGCAGAGAGGGCCAAATTGTGTGGGGCATTTGAAGGGGTTCCAGGAGGCAGTGAGAAGCAGCATCACTTTTCCCCGCTGGCACCTTTGCTGTGGCAGCAAAAGCTGGACGTTTGTCTTTTTTGCTCCAAACAGCGCCGAAAGTGAAAAAAGGTGCTTTTGAGGATAGAGTGCGCAGGAAAGCAGAGAGGGCCAAATTGTGTGGGGCATTTGAAGGGGTTCCAGGAGGCAGTGAGAAGCAGCGTCACTTTTCCCCGCTGGCACCTTTGCTGTGGCAGCAAAAGCTGGACGTTTGTCTTTTTTGCCTCAAACAGCGCCGAAAGTGAAAAAAGGTGCTTTTGAGGATAGACTTTTCAGGAAAGCAGAGAGGGCCAAATTGTGTGGGGCATTTGAAGGGGTTCCAGGAGGCAGTGAGAAGCAGCATCACTTTTCCCCGCTGGCACCTTTGCTGTGGCAGCAAAAGCTGGACATTTGTCTTTTTTGCTCCAAACAGCGCCGAAAGTGAAAAAAGGTGCTTTTGAGGATAGAGTGCGCAGGAAAGCAGAGAGGGCCAAATTGTGTGGGGCATTTGAAGGGGTTCCAGGAGGCAGTGAGAAGCAGCATCACTTTTCCCCGCTGGCACCTTTGCTGTGGCAGCAAAAGCTGGACGTTTGTCTTTTTTGCTCCGGAGGGCGCCGAAAGTGAAAAAAGGTGCTTTTGAGGATAGACTTTTCAGGAAAGCAGAGAGGGCCAAATTGTGTGGGGCATTTGAAGGGGTTCCAGGAGGCAGTGAGAAGCAGCATCACTTTTCCCCGCTGGCACCTTTGCTGTGGCAGCAAAAGCTGGACGTTTGTCTTTTTTGCTCCAAACAGCGCCGAAAGTGAAAAAAGGTGCTTTTGAGGATAGCGTGCGCAGGAAAGCACAGAGGGCCAAATTGTCTGGGGCATTTGAAGGGGTTCCAGGAGGCAGTGAGAAGCAGCATCACTTTTCCCCGCTGGCACCTTTGCTGTGGCAGCAAAAGCTGGACGTTTGTCTTTTTTGCTCCAAACAGCGCCGAAAGTGAAAAAAGGTGCTTTTGAGGATAGACTTTTCAGGAAAGCAGAGAGGGCCAAATTGTGTGGGGCATTTGAAGGGGTTCCAGGAGGCAGTGAGAAGCAGCATCACTTTTCCCCGCTGGCACCTTTGCTGTGGCAGCAAAAGCTGGACGTTTGTCTTTTTTGCTCCAAACAGCGCCGAAAGTGAAAAAAGGTGCTTTTGAGGATAGAGTCCTCAGGAAAGCAGAGAGGGCCAAATTGTGTGGGGCATTTGAAGGGGTTCCAGGAGGCAGTGAGAAGCAGCATCACTTTTCCCCGCTGGCACCTTTGCTGTGGCAGCAAAAGCTGGACGTTTGTCTTTTTTGCTCCGGAGGGCGCCGAAAGTGAAAAAACGTGCTTTTGAGGATAGACTTTTCAGGAAAGCAGAGAGGGCCAAATTGTCTGGGGCATTTGAAGGGGTTCCAGGAGGCAGTGAGAAGCAGCATCACTTTTCCCCGCTGGCACCTTTGCTGTGGCAGCAAAAGCTGGACGTTTGTCTTTTTTGCTCCAAACAGCGCCGAAAGTGAAAAAAGGTGCTTTTGAGGATAGCGTGCGCAGGAAAGCACAGAGGGCCAAATTGTCTGGGGCATTTGAAGGGGTTCCAGGAGGCAGTGAGAAGCAGCATCACTTTTCCCTGCTGGCACCTTTGCTGTGGCAGCAAAAGCTGGACGTTTGTCTTTTTTGCTCCAAACAGCGCCGAAAATGAAAAAAGGTGCTTTTGAGGATAGACTTTTCAGGAAAGCAGAGAGGGCCAAATTGTGTGGGGCATTTGAAGGGGTTCCAGGAGGCAGTGAGAAGCAGCATCACTTTTCCCCGCTGGCACCTTTGCTGTGGCAGCAAAAGCTGGACGTTTGTCTTTTTTGCTCCAAACAGCGCCGAAAGTGAAAAAAGGTGCTTTTGAGGATAGACTTTTCAGGAAAGCAGAGAGGGCCAAATTGTGTGGGGCATTTGAAGGGGTTCCAGGAGGCAGTGAGAAGCAGCATCACTTTTCCCCGCTGGCACCTTTGCTGTGGCAGCAAAAGCTGGACGTTTGTCTTTTTTGCTCCAAACAGCGCCGAAAGTGAAAAAAGGTGCTTTTGAGGATAGAGTGCGCAGGAAAGCAGAGAGGGCCAAATTGTGTGGGGCATTTGAAGGGGTTCCAGGAGGCAGTGAGAAGCAGCATCACTTTTCCCCGCTGGCACCTTTGCTGTGGCAGCAAAAGCTGGACGTTTGTCTTTTTTGCTCCAAACAGCGCCGAAAGTGAAAAAAGGTGCTTTTGAGGATAGCGTGCGCAGGAAAGCAGAGAGGGCCAAATTGTGTGGGGCATTTGAAGGGGTTCCAGGAGGCAGTGAGAAGCAGCATCACTTTTCCCCGCTGGCACCTTTGCTGTGGCAGCAAAAGCTGGACGTTTGTCTTTTTTGCTCCAAACAGCGCCGAAAGTGAAAAAAGGTGCTTTTGAGGATAGAGTCCTCAGGAAAGCAGAGAGGGCCAAATTGTGTGGGGCATTTGAAGGGGTTCCAGGAGGCAGTGAGAAGCAGCATCACTTTTCCCCGCTGGCACCTTTCCTGTGGCAGCAAAAGCTGGACGTTTGTCTTTTTTGCTCCAAACAGCGCCGAAAATGACAAAAGGTGCTTTTGAGGATAGACTTTTCAGGAAAGCAGAGAGGGCCAAATTGTGTGGGGCATTTGAAGGGGTTCCAGGAGGCAGTGAGAAGCAGCATCACTTTTCCCCGCTGGCACCTTTGCTGTGGCAGCAAAAGCTGGACGTTTGTCTTTTTTGCTCCAAACAGCGCCGAAAGTGAAAAAAGGTGCTTTTGAGGATAGACTTTTCAGGAAAGCAGAGAGGGCCAAATTGTGTGGGGCATTTGAAGGGGTTCCAGGAGGCAGTGAGAAGCAGCGTCACTTTTCCCCGCTGGCACCTTTGCTGTGGCAGCAAAAGCTGGACGTTTGTCTTTTTTGCTCCAAACAGCGCCGAAAGTGAAAAAAGGTGCTTTTGAGGATAGACTTTTCAGGAAAGCAGAGAGGGCCAAATTGTCTGGGGCATTTGAAGGGGTTCCAGGAGGCAGTGAGAAGCAGCGTCACTTTTCCCCGCTGGCACCTTTGCTGTGGCAGCAAAAGCTGGACGTTTGTCTTTTTTGCTCCAAACAGCGCCGAAAGTGAAAAAAGGTGCTTTTGAGGATAGACTTTTCAGGAAAGCAGAGAGGGCCAAATTGTGTGGGGCATTTGAAAGGGTTCCAGGAGGCAGTGAGAAGCAGCATCACTTTTCCCCGCTGGCACCTTTGCTGTGGCAGCAAAAGCTGGACATTTGTCTTTTTTGCTCCAAACAGCGCTGAAAGTGAAAAAAGGTGCTTTTGAGGATAGAGTGCGCAGGAAAGCAGAGAGGGCCAAATTGTCTGGGGCATTTGAAGGGGTTCCAGGAGGCAGTGAGAAGCAGCATCACTTTTCCCCGCTGGCACCTTTGCTGTGGCAGCAAAAGCTGGACGTTTGTCTTTTTTGCTCCAAACAGCGCCGAAAATGAAAAAAGGTGCTTTTGAGGATAGAGTGCGCAGGAAAGCAGAGAGGGCCAAATTGTGTGGGGCATTTGAAGGGGTTCCAGGAGGCAGTGAGAAGCAGCATCACTTTTCCCCGCTGGCACCTTTGCTGTGGCAGCAAAAGCTGGACGTTTGTCTTTTTTGCTCCAAACAGCGCCGAAAGTGAAAAAAGGTGCTTTTGAGGATAGAGTGCGCAGGAAAGCAGAGAGGGCCAAATTGTGTGGGGCATTTGAAGGGGTTCCAGGAGGCAGTGAGAAGCAGCGTCACTTTTCCCCGCTGGCACCTTTGCTGTGGCAGCAAAAGCTGGACGTTTGTCTTTTTTGCCTCAAACAGCGCCGAAAGTGAAAAAAGGTGCTTTTGAGGATAGACTTTTCAGGAAAGCAGAGAGGGCCAAATTGTGTGGGGCATTTGAAGGGGTTCCAGGAGGCAGTGAGAAGCAGCATCACTTTTCCCCGCTGGCACCTTTGCTGTGGCAGCAAAAGCTGGACATTTCTCTTTTTTGCTCCAAACAGCGCCGAAAGTGAAAAAAGGTGCTTTTGAGGATAGAGTGCGCAGGAAAGCAGAGAGGGCCAAATTGTGTGGGGCATTTGAAGGGGTTCCAGGAGGCAGTGAGAAGCAGCATCACTTTTCCCCGCTGGCACCTTTGCTGTGGCAGCAAAAGCTGGACGTTTGTCTTTTTTGCTCCGGAGGGCGCCGAAAGTGAAAAAAGGTGCTTTTGAGGATAGACTTTTCAGGAAAGCAGAGAGGGCCAAATTGTGTGGGGCATTTGAAGGGGTTCCAGGAGGCAGTGAGAAGCAGCATCACTTTTCCCCGCTGGCACCTTTGCTGTGGCAGCAAAAGCTGGACGTTTGTCTTTTTTGCTCCAAACAGCGCCGAAAGTGAAAAAAGGTGCTTTTGAGGATAGCGTGCGCAGGAAAGCACAGAGGGCCAAATTGTCTGGGGCATTTGAAGGGGTTCCAGGAGGCAGTGAGAAGCAGCATCACTTTTCCCCGCTGGCACCTTTGCTGTGGCAGCAAAAGCTGGACGTTTGTCTTTTTTGCTCCAAACAGCGCCGAAAGTGAAAAAAGGTGCTTTTGAGGATAGACTTTTCAGGAAAGCAGAGAGGGCCAAATTGTGTGGGGCATTTGAAGGGGTTCCAGGAGGCAGTGAGAAGCAGCATCACTTTTCCCCGCTGGCACCTTTGCTGTGGCAGCAAAAGCTGGACGTTTGTCTTTTTTGCTCCAAACAGCGCCGAAAGTGAAAAAAGGTGCTTTTGAGGATAGAGTCCTCAGGAAAGCAGAGAGGGCCAAATTGTGTGGGGCATTTGAAGGGGTTCCAGGAGGCAGTGAGAAGCAGCATCACTTTTCCCCGCTGGCACCTTTGCTGTGGCAGCAAAAGCTGGACGTTTGTCTTTTTTGCTCCAAACAGCGCCGAAAATGAAAAAAGGTGCTTTTGAGGATAGAGTGCGCAGGAAAGCAGAGAGGGCCAAATTGTGTGGGGCATTTGAAGGGGTTCCAGGAGGCAGTGAGAAGCAGCATCACTTTTCCCCGCTGGCACCTTTGCTGTGGCAGCAAAAGCTGGACGTTTGTCTTTTTTGCTCCAAACAGCGCCGAAAGTGAAAAAAGGTGCTTTTGAGGATAGAGTGCGCAGGAAAGCAGAGAGGGCCAAATTGTCTGGGGCATTTGAAGGGGTTCCAGGAGGCAGTGAGAAGCAGCGTCACTTTTCCCCGCTGGCACCTTTGCTGTGGCAGCAAAAGCTGGACGTTTGTCTTTTTTGCTCCAAACAGCGCCGAAAGTGAAAAAAGGTGCTTTTGAGGATAGACTTTTCAGGAAAGCAGAGAGAGCCAAATTGTGTGGGGCATTTGAAGGGGTTCCAGGAGGCAGTGAGAAGCAGCATCAGTTTTCCCCGCTGGCACCTTTGCTGTGGCAGCAAAAGCTGGACATTTGTCTTTTTTGCTCCAAACAGCGCCGAAAGTGAAAAAAGGTGCTTTTGAGGATAGAGTGCGCAGGAAAGCAGAGAGGGCCAAATTGTGTGGGGCATTTGAAGGGGTTCCAGGAGGCAGTGAGAAGCAGCATCACTTTTCCCCGCTGGCACCTTTGCTGTGGCAGCAAAAGCTGGACGTTTGTCTTTTTTGCTCCAAACAGCGCCGAAAGTGAAAAAAGGTGCTTTTGAGGATAGACTTTTCAGGAAAGCAGAGAGGGCCAAATTGTCTGGGGCATTTGAAGGGGTTCCAGGAGGCAGTGAGAAGCAGCATCACTTTTCCCCGCTGGCACCTTTGCTGTGGCAGCAAAAGCTGGACGTTTATTTTTTGCTCCGGAGGGCGCCGAAAGTGAAAAAAGGTGCTTTTGAGGATAGAGTGCGCAGGAAAGCAGAGAGGGCCAAATTGTGTGGGGCATTTGAAGGGGTTCCAGGAGGCAGTGAGAAGCAGCATCACTTTTCCCCGCTGGCACCTTTGCTGTGGCAGCAAAAGCTGGACGTTTGTCTTTTTTGCTCCGGAGGGCGCCGAAAGTGAAAAAAGGTGCTTTTGAGGATAGAGTCCTCAGGAAAGCAGAGAGGGCCAAATTGTGTGGGGCATTTGAAGGGGTTCCAGGAGGCAGTGAGAAGCAGCATCACTTTTCCCCGCTGGCACCTTTGCTGTGGCAGCAAAAGCTGGACGTTTGTCTTTTTTGCTCCAAACAGCGCCGAAAGTGAAAAAAGGTGCTTTTGAGGATAGACTTTTCAGGAAAGCAGAGAGGGCCAAATTGTGTGGGGCATTTGAAGGGGTTCGAGGAGGCAGTGAGGACCAGCATCACTTTTCCCCGCTGGCACCTTTGCTGTGGCAGCAAAAGCTGGACGTTTGTCTTTTTTGCTCCAAACAGCGCCGAAAGTGAAAAAAGGTGCTTTTGAGGATAGAGTCCTCAGGAAAGCAGAGAGGGCCAAATTGTGTGGGGCATTTGAAGGGGTTCCAGGAGGCAGTGAGAAGCAGCATCACTTTTCCCCGCTGGCACCTTTGCTGTGGCAGCAAAAGCTGGACGTTTGTCTTTTTTGCTCCAAACAGCGCCGAAAATGAAAAAAGGTGCTTTTGAGGATAGAGTGCGCAGGAAAGCAGAGAGGGCCAAATTGTGTGGGGCATTTGAAGGGGTTCCAGGAGGCAGTGAGAAGCAGCATCAGTTTTCCCCGCTGGCACCTTTGCTGTGGCAGCAAAAGCTGGACGTTTGTCTTTTTTGCTCCGGAGGGCGCCGAAAGTGAAAAAAGGTGCTTTTGAGGATAGACTTTTCAGGAAAGCAGAGAGGGCCAAATTGTGTGGGGCATTTGAAGGGGTTCCAGGAGGCAGTGAGAAGCAGCATCACTTTTCCCCGCTGGCACCTTTGCTGTGGCAGCAAAAGCTGGACGTTTGTCTTTTTTGCTCCAAACAGCGCCGAAAGTGAAAAAAGGTGCTTTTGAGGATAGAGTGCGCAGGAAAGCAGAGAGGGCCAAATTGTGTGGGGCATTTGAAGGGGTTCCAGGAGGCAGTGAGAAGCAGCATCACTTTTCCCCGCTGGCACCTTTGCTGTGGCAGCAAAAGCTGGACGTTTTTCTTTTTTACTCCAAACAGCGCCGAAAGCGAAAAAAGGTGCTTTTGAGGATAGACTTTTCAGGAAAGCAGAGAGGGCCAAATTGTGTGGGGCATTTGAAGGGGTTCGAGGAGGCAGTGAGAAGCAGCATCACTTTTCCCCGCTGGCACCTTTGCTGTGGCAGCAAAAGCTGGACGTTTGTCTTTTTTGCTCCAAACAGCGCCGAAAGTGAAAAAAGGTGCTTTTGAGGATAGAGTCCTCAGGAAAGCAGAGAGGGCCAAATTGTGTGGGGCATTTGAAGGGGTTCCAGGAGGCAGTGAGAAGCAGCATCACTTTTCCCCGCT